>NW_026062996.1:17500-23694 GCF_023897955.1 Schistocerca gregaria | reverse complement strand
ACACACGCGAGACAGATTAGATGATACATACTGTAAACTGGGGAGGACAGTGTGAACCGCACTCGACCCAGTCACCCTATCTCACAGTCCACTCTGTGTGTAACAAAGCGAAAGCACCAAAGCACTATCGTTCAACAACATCCATTTTATCCTCGCTGCCACAGGACACTATCCAAAGAACGACAAGAGGAACGTCACGTCCACTAATAAGACAGAATGTCTCACACCACCCGCAAACAACGCAGCTCAAATCAGCCAGCAACACCCACAGTGGTCCACCCAGTATCAACACAGGACGCAACGCCACGCCACAACACAAAAGGTACAAGTAATAAAATACCCTTTGGCCACACTCCTTATAAAGGCATCGAACCAACCCACCACCTGACACCAGCCAAACGTACATCCTGATTTGACACATCTCTGGCAACCTAACCCACGTTGGCCCTTAACCTAACCCACGTTGGCCCTTAACCTAACCCACGTTGGCCCTTAACCTAACCCACGTTGGCCCTTAACCTAACCCACGTTGGCCCTTAACCTAACCCACGTTGGCCCTTAACCTAACCCACGTTGGCCCTTAACCTAACCCACGTTGGCCCTTAACCTAACCCACGTTGGCCCTTAACCTAACCCACGTTGGCCCTTAACCTAACCCACGTTGGCCCTTAACCTAACCCACGTTGGCCCTTAACCTAACCCACGTTGCCCTTAACCTAACCCACGTTGGCCCTTAACCTAACCCACGTTGGCCCTTAACCTAACCCACGTTGGCCCTTAACCTAACCCACGTTGGCCCCTTAACCTAACCCACGTTGGCCCTTAACCTAACCCACGTTGGCCCTTAA
The DNA here is from genome assembly GCF_023897955.1 of Schistocerca gregaria. Taxonomy (NCBI): domain Eukaryota; kingdom Metazoa; phylum Arthropoda; class Insecta; order Orthoptera; family Acrididae; genus Schistocerca; species Schistocerca gregaria. The sequence continues at coordinate 22,846 of NW_026062996.1, read as the reverse complement.
CCTAACCCACGTTGGCACCTTAACCTAAGTTACGCTGCACCTTAACCCAAGTTACGCTGCACCTTAACCCAAGTTACGCTGCACCTTAACCCAAGTTACGCTGCACCTTAACCCAAGTTACGCTGCACCTTAACCCAAGTTACGCTGCACCTTAACCCAAGTTACGCTGCACCTTAACCCAAGTTACGCTGCACCTTAACCCAAGTTACGCTGCACCTTAACCCAAGTTACGCTGCACCTTAACCCAAGTTACGCTGCACCTTAACCCAAGTTACGCTGCACCTTAACCCAAGTTACGCTGCACCTTAACCCAAGTTACGCTGCACCTTAACCCAAGTTACGCTGCACCTTAACCCAAGTTACGCTGCACCTTAACCCAAGTTACGCTGCACCTTAACCCAAGTTACGCTGCACCTTAACCCAAGTTACGCTGCACCTTAACCCAAGTTACGCTGCACCTTAACCCAAGTTACGCTGCACCTTAACCCAAGTTACGCTGCACCTTAACCCAAGTTACGCTGCACCTTAACCCAAGTTACGCTGCACCTTAACCCAAGTTACGCTGCACCTTAACCCAACTTACGCTGCACCTTAACCTAACTTACGCTGCACCTTAACCTAACTTACGCTGCACCTTAACCTAACTTACGCTGCACCTTAACCTAACTTACACTGCACCTTAACTGTCACATGTAACGTCACAGGAATGTAGCTTTGCCTAACAGCAACCCTCTGAACATAGTTCACTGCTTGGATCCTCTGGTGTCATGTGTATTTCTTGATGCCATGGTGCGTACCCTCACATAAAGGTCTTTCGAGTGTTGCGTACTTTCTACACAGTCCCGCTAACCACTGGAAGGGTGTACCGCTACAGAACGAATATCGCCCTCCCCTCCTGCCCTTCCAAGCTGGTCGGTCAGGCGTTTGTTTGTGAAATGAGCCTTGCAGCTGTTCAGTTGCATTCGGTTGTCGATGCAGTCAGTGTACGTTGTGGTACGGCCTGTGTGGACTGTCCGCTGATGTACGCGTAACCCACACTGATCATCCGTCGTTACGTACTGAGTGACATAATGTGGCACATGCTTGACCGTACACCGGCTGCGCCCTACAATGGCGAATCATAAGGGCCATATGTTGTGCACGATGCTACTTGTCTCGTCTCCCCATTACAGCGAGATTGCACTGTTGTACGCCGTACAGACATGTGGTAGGTAGGTACGGACGAAAGTATTGCATGTTGGCCCCCCCCCCCCCCCCCCTCCTCCCTCTGCCGGGAATCAGCGTGAGCCGTCTGTTGATGTAGCGACGAGGGTTTTCCTATTTAATCGTATTGCCCCACACAACATGATAGCACGGTGGACCGCGTTCCACATCTGCGACATGCTACAGAGGCCGGTTGACAGTCGACCGCGCAAGGGACATTGCACACGTGCGCGGACCATCTTCCACGTGTTCTCTCGTGTACATGCCGCAGTGTGTATGTGGGCTGATGTAGCGTGTCGTGACACATAACATGCAGGCATGCCAGAATCGTAGATTTCGCAAATGTAGATTGACGTATACGTTTGCTGCCAAAGATCCGCAAATGAACTGGAAATCAGTTGTTGAGCGGTTGTTCGCGCTGCAGGTGCATCGGTGATAGCGACGATCGGTACATCTATGAACCGGTTGTTTCGGCGGTACCCGCCATGCCCCCGAACCTGAGTTGGCCATGTGGGTATGAAGCGATACGAGGCTGTGGCTTGGCGGGACAGTCCCCGGCCGGTGAGGGGGGGCCGCCCGGCGTGCTGGCCGCGCGCTGCGTGAGCGCACGCACTACAGCCGGCTGGTGGGGGGCGCCCAGTGGCAGGAGCGCCGGCCGACGGGCCCGGCTGGCGTCCCAGCTATGCGCCGGCGCACCCTGCGCGCGGCGCCAGGCGGCCAAAGTGGGTTCTGCCGAGCCCGGTGCGAAGCGCGGTGGACATCTGCAGTGTGCTGGTCCGATTGCGGACTGTGTGCGTTGAGGATGCGCCGCCGCCCGGCACTCGGCGTCGCGACGCCGTCTGCTGCTCGGTCGCCCCCAGCGGTTCTCGCAGGTGGTTTGTATCGCAGCTCTGCGGACGTGTTGGCGCGTGCGCTGTGCTGGGAGAGTTCGCTTCTGCACCCAAGTGGGGCTTTGCCCTTCTGTGGCGCTGGCGTTGGAGCTGCCGGTCACCGTAGGTGGCGCGTGTTGTTTCCCGCCGGCAATGCCACGACAGCACGCTCCCGGGCCTCTGTCGGCAGCGGCAAGCTCAGTTGGGAGCACGGGTGTTCGCACTGAAAGCGTCTACTCGCCCATCTCCGGGCGATTGCGCCTCTCTCGAACCCGACCAAGTACTTAGGACGGCGCTGCGCGCCGCCGGGACCTGAGAGGGTTTCGAGGTGTATCGTGCAGGGGAGCTCAGCCTCCTCCTGTTTGCAGAATAATTGAGCGGACGCTTGCGTGTTCGCGCGGGCCCTCGGGACACACTCCCGGGCGGCCGGCTGCTCAGCTCTCGTTGACGCAGCTCCCTGGTTGATCCTGCCAGTAGTCATATGCTTGTCTCAAAGATTAAGCCATGCATGTCTCAGTACAAGCCGCATTAAGGTGAAACCGCGAATGGCTCATTAAATCAGTTATGGTTCCTTAGATCGTACCCACGTTACTTGGATAACTGTGGTAATTCTAGAGCTAATACATGCAAACAGAGTCCCGACCAGAGATGGAAGGGACGCTTTTATTAGATCAAAACCAATCGGATTGGCTCGTCTGGTCCGTTTGCCTTGGTGACTCTGAATAACTTTGGGCTGATCGCACGGTCCTCGTACCGGCGACGCATCTTTCAAATGTCTGCCTTATCAACTGTCGATGGTAGGTTCTGCGCCTACCATGGTTGTAACGGGTAACGGGGAATCAGGGTTCGATTCCGGAGAGGGAGCCTGAGAAACGGCTACCACATCCAAGGAAGGCAGCAGGCGCGCAAATTACCCACTCCCGGCACGGGGAGGTAGTGACGAAAAATAACGATACGGGACTCATCCGAGGCCCCGTAATCGGAATGAGTACACTTTAAATCCTTTAACGAGTATCTATTGGAGGGCAAGTCTGGTGCCAGCAGCCGCGGTAATTCCAGCTCCAATAGCGTATATTAAAGTTGTTGCGGTTAAAAAGCTCGTAGTTGGATTTGTGTCCCACGCTGTTGGTTCACCGCCCGTCGGTGTTTAACTGGCATGTATCGTGGGACGTCCTGCCGGTGGGGCGAGCCGAAGGCGTGCTTGCGCGTCCCGAGGCGGACCCCGTTGAAATCCTACCAGGGTGCTCTTAGTTGAGTGTCTCGGTGGGCCGGCACGTTTACTTTGAACAAATTAGAGTGCTTAAAGCAGGCAAGCCCGCCTGAATACTGTGTGCATGGAATAATGGAATAGGACCTCGGTTCTATTTTGTTGGTTTTCGGAACCCGAGGTAATGATTAATAGGGACAGGCGGGGGCATTCGTATTGCGACGTTAGAGGTGAAATTCTTGGATCGTCGCAAGACGAACAGAAGCGAAAGCATTTGCCAAGTATGTTTTCATTAATCAAGAACGAAAGTTAGAGGTTCGAAGGCGATCAGATACCGCCCTAGTTCTAACCATAAACGATGCCAGCCAGCGATCCGCCGCAGTTCCTCCGATGACTCGGCGGGCAGCCTCCGGGAAACCAAAGCTTTTGGGTTCCGGGGGAAGTATGGTTGCAAAGCTGAAACTTAAAGGAATTGACGGAAGGGCACCACCAGGAGTGGAGCCTGCGGCTTAATTTGACTCAACACGGGAAACCTCACCAGGCCCGGACACCGGAAGGATTGACAGATTGATAGCTCTTTCTTGATTCGGTGGGTGGTGGTGCATGGCCGTTCTTAGTTGGTGGAGCGATTTGTCTGGTTAATTCCGATAACGAACGAGACTCTAGCCTGCTAACTAGTCGCGTGACATCCTTCGTGCTGTCAGCGATTACTTTTCTTCTTAGAGGGACAGGCGGCTTCTAGCCGCACGAGATTGAGCAATAACAGGTCTGTGATGCCCTTAGATGTTCTGGGCCGCACGCGCGCTACACTGAAGGAATCAGCGTGTCTTCCTAGGCCGAAAGGTCGGGGTAACCCGCTGAACCTCCTTCGTGCTAGGGATTGGGGCTTGCAATTGTTCCCCATGAACGAGGAATTCCCAGTAAGCGCGAGTCATAAGCTCGCGTTGATTACGTCCCTGCCCTTTGTACACACCGCCCGTCGCTACTACCGATTGAATGATTTAGTGAGGTCTTCGGACTGGTACGCGGCATCGACTCTGTCGTTGCCGATGCTACCGGAAAGATGACCAAACTTGATCATTTAGAGGAAGTAAAAGTCGTAACAAGGTTTCCGTAGGTGAACCTGCGGAAGGATCATTACCGACTAGACTGCATGTCTTTCGATGTGCGTGTCGTGTCGCGCAACACGCTACCTGTACGGCAGTAGCCGTGCGCCGCGTGCGGAACCACGCGTGCCTCTCAAAACTAGCGCAAGTGTTGTTGTGTGGTACGAGCGCTGAAGCTCTGGAGCGGCTGGCCTGCGGCACCTGGCGCCTGGCGCCGGTTTTGAATGACTTTCGCCCGAGTGCCTGTCCGCTCCGGTGTGGAGCCGTACGACGCCCATCGGCCGTCAGGCCGTTGGACACAAAGTAATGGAACAGGGGCCGTCAAACGCCTCAGTCCCGCCTCTGCAACTGTCTTGAAAGAGACGGTGGAGAACTGAAAAGATAAAGATCACCCAGGACGGTGGATCACTCGGCTCGTGGGTCGATGAAGAACGCAGCAAATTGCGCGTCGACATGTGAACTGCAGGACACATGAACATCGACGTTTCGAACGCACATTGCGGTCCATGGATTCCGTTCCCGGGCCACGTCTGGCTGAGGGTCGGCTACGTATACTGAAGCGCGCGGCGTTTGTCCCGCTTCGGGCGCCTGGGAGTGTCGTGGTCGCCTGTGTGGCCGGCCGCGTCTCCTTAAACGTGCGATGCGCGCCCGTCGCCTGGCGGTTCGCATACCGGTGCTTTCTCGGTAGCGTGCACAGCCGGCTGGCGGTGTGGCGTGCGACACCTCGTACAACGACCTCAGAGCAGGCGAGACTACCCGCTGAATTTAAGCATATTACTAAGCGGAGGAAAAGAAACTAACAAGGATTCCCCCAGTAGCGGCGAGCGAACAGGGAAGAGTCCAGCACCGAACCCCGCAGGCTGCCGCCTGTCGTGGCATGTGGTGTTCGGGAGGGTCCACTACCCCGACGCCTCGCGCCGAGCCCAAGTCCAACTTGAATGAGGCCACGGCCCGTAGAGGG
>NW_026062996.1:7500-12500 GCF_023897955.1 Schistocerca gregaria | reverse complement strand
TACATTGCAGTCCACCCCTATATCTTCCACTTCATGAAGAGTTATCTCCCAAAAGCCAAAGTCCGTGGTCCTGCATCATTTACTAAGCAGGGACGTCAGACGACTGAAATATTAGTTATGTACTGATGTAAAGCAGAATGCTTACCTTCCACCAGTGGGCGAGTATCGACTCTGCCCCAGCGTTGCCACCGCAGGAAGCGGTGTCGGAAACACTACCCGCACACCGTCACCACTGTGCGGGGGGACGGACCCTCTATATCCTCAGCGGCGCACTCTTTGCCACCGGGCGTCACGTCTCGCGGCCCGCCGTCCAGAGCATGTATTGGGACATTCGCATGTATCATCTATCTATGTGGCCCTGCATCAATTACTAAGCAGTGCCGTGAGACGACAGTGCGAGGCGTAGTAGCGTACGCCGATGACATCCTTCTAGTGATAGAAGGTGACTCTCGGGCAATGTTGGAAGTAAACTGCAACGCAGCGCTCAACGCCCTGCAGCAGTGGTGCCACAAAGTGAAGCTGAAGCTGTCTGCTGAGAAGACTGTGTATATCTTGCTGCGCGGCCGTTTGGCACGTGGCCCTGTACTCCGAATTGCTGGCGGTGCCAACGATGGAGCTATCAGGCGAACACGCATGGCGAGGTATCTGGGAATCCACCTCGATGAGTCCAGACTGTTCTCTGCGCATATCGAGATCGTATGTCGCAAAAGCCAGGCCCTCTTCCACAAGATAGCCAGTATTGCAAACAAGCAATACCATCTGCCATTGCAGACATTAAGGCTATATCACTCGAGCATTCTCGTGGCCATCACGGCTTACGGGTCGAGTGTCTGGGCTCATAGGCTGAGACAGAGAAAACCTGCGGCGGCGATGAGGAGGCTGCAGCGCCAAGCGCTGTTGCGCCTCACTGGAGCATACAGCACGACTTCCGCCGATGCGCTACTAGTCATCACAGCAATCCCCCCACTTGACCTGCTGGTCAGGGAAAGGGGTGCGCTGTATTGGCTCCGGAAGGGAAATCCGGATGGGGTCAATAACATCTTAGGCCGACCGGCAGACAGCGCTGCTGAAGTCCGGAACTGGCTCTTTGACGAGTGGCAGCAGAGGTGGGACGCGCTCCGCACAAGCAGGCGCGTGCACCATTTTTTCCCCAACGTGAGAGAGCGGATGAGACTTCGGTTTCTGAAACCCTCACGGGGATTGGTGCATTTCTTGACAGGACATGGGCCCTTTTCCACCTACTTGTGTAGGACTGGCAAAAGAGAAACCACAGACTGTGACTGTGGCGAGGAAGGAACCCCGGAGCACACTCTGTGGGACTGTCCACAATTTGCTGAAGTACGGGAACAACTGCCCCCTAACAGAGATGTTAGAGCGCTACTCCGGAGCAGAGAGCACTGGAGGGCGCTCAACACTCTTGCGTCTGCAATATCTGCACAGGCTCTGGATCAATATTTGCAGCGGAGGGCTTTGGAACTCGTGAGGGAAAGAGCAGGAATGCTCCATGACCCCGACACGACTCCGGAGACCAGCAGCAATGATTCAGATGACGACTCATGGGCTGACGATGACTAAGTAGCGACAGACTCTAGGCCAAGAACCCGGAAATTCCGGGCTCGACGATGGGCAAGGCCTGGCTAGCCCGAGCCGAGTGCTGTGGACCCTGCTACCCGCAGGAGAAACGTGCGCCGGCTGATTGCCCATTGTAAGCGGATGCTACGGCGGCACCACCTCCACGCGGTTCCCCGTGGGCACTGGACGGCAGGTCGCGAGACCTGAAGCCCGGTGGCAAAGAGTGCTCCTCTGTGGATATAGAGGGTCCGTTCCCCCGCACAATGGTGACGGTGTGGGGGTAGTTTTTCCAAGACCGCTTCCTGCGGTGGCGACGCTGGGGTAGAGTCGACCACTCGCCCATTGTGGAAGGTAAACATTCTGCTGTTCATCAGTACTTTACTAATAGTTCAGTCGTCTCACGGCACTGCTTAGTAATTGATGCAGGGCCACATAGATAGATGATACATGCGAATGTCCCAATACATGCTCTGGACGGCGGGCCGCGAGACGTGACGCCCGGTGGCAAAGAGTGCGCCGCTGAGGATATAGAGGGTCCGTCCCCCCGCACAGTGGTGACGGTGTGCGGGTAGTGTTTCCGACACCGCTTCCTGCGGTGGCAACGCTGGGGCAGAGTCGATACTCGCCCACTGGTGGAAGGTAAGCATTCTGCTTTACATCAGTACATAACTAATATTTCAGTCGTCTGACGTCCCTGCTTAGTAAATGATGCAGGACCACATACATAGATGATACATACTGTAAACTGGGGAGGACAGTGTGAACCGCACTCGACCCAGTCACCCTATCTCACAGTCCACTCTGTGTGTAACAAAGCGAAAGCACCAAAGCACTATCGTTCAACAACATCCATTTTATCCTCGCTGCCACAGGACACTATCCAAAGAACGACAAGAGGAACGTCACGTCCACTAATAAGACAGAATGTCTCACACCACCCGCAAACAACGCAGCTCAAATCAGCCAGCAACACCCACAGTGGTCCACCCAGTATCAACACAGGACGCAACGCCACGCCACAACACAAAAGGTACAAGTAATAAAATACCCTTTGGCCACACTCCTTATAAAGGCATCGAACCAACCCACCACCTGACACCAGCCAAACGTACATCCTGATTTGACACATCTCTGGCAACCTAACCCACGTTGGCCCTTAACCTAACCCACGTTGGCCCTTAACCTAACCCACGTTGGCCCTTAACCTAACCCACGTTGGCCCTTAACCTAACCCACGTTGGCCCTTAACCTAACCCACGTTGGCCCTTAACCTAACCCACGTTGGCCCTTAACCTAACCCACGTTGGCCCTTAACCTAACCCACGTTGGCCCTTAACCTAACCCACGTTGGCCCTTAACCTAACCCACGTTGGCCCTTAACCTAACCCACGTTGGCCCTTAACCTAACCCACGTTGGCCCTTAACCTAACCCACGTTGGCCCTTAACCTAACCCACGTTGGCCCTTAACCTAACCCACGTTGGCCCCTTAACCTAACCCACGTTGGCCCTTAACCTAACCCACGTTGGCCCCTTAACCTAACCCACGTTGGCACCTTAACCTAAGTTACGCTGCACCTTAACCCAAGTTACGCTGCACCTTAACCCAAGTTACGCTGCACCTTAACCCAAGTTACGCTGCACCTTAACCCAAGTTACGCTGCACCTTAACCCAAGTTACGCTGCACCTTAACCCAAGTTACGCTGCACCTTAACCCAAGTTACGCTGCACCTTAACCCAAGTTACGCTGCACCTTAACCCAAGTTACGCTGCACCTTAACCCAAGTTACGCTGCACCTTAACCCAAGTTACGCTGCACCTTAACCCAAGTTACGCTGCACCTTAACCCAAGTTACGCTGCACCTTAACCCAAGTTACGCTGCACCTTAACCCAAGTTACGCTGCACCTTAACCCAAGTTACGCTGCACCTTAACCCAAGTTACGCTGCACCTTAACCCAAGTTACGCTGCACCTTAACCCAAGTTACGCTGCACCTTAACCCAAGTTACGCTGCACCTTAACCCAAGTTACGCTGCACCTTAACCCAAGTTACGCTGCACCTTAACCCAAGTTACGCTGCACCTTAACCCAAGTTACGCTGCACCTTAACCCAAGTTACGCTGCACCTTAACCCAAGTTACGCTGCACCTTAACCTAACTTACGCTGCACCTTAACCTAACTTACGCTGCACCTTAACCTAACTTACGCTGCACCTTAACCTAACTTACGCTGCACCTTAACCTAACTTACGCTGCACCTTAACCTAACTTACACTGCACCTTAACTGTCACATGTAACGTCACAGGAATGTAGCTTTGCCTAACAGCAACCCTCTGAACATAGTTCACTGCTTGGATCCTCTGGTGTCATGTGTATTTCTTGATGCCATGGTGCGTACCCTCACATAAAGGTCTTTCGAGTGTTGCGTACTTTCTACACAGTCCCGCTAACCACTGGAAGGGTGTACCGCTACAGAACGAATATCGCCCTCCCCTCCTGCCCTTCCAAGCTGGTCGGTCAGGCGTTTGTTTGTGAAATGAGCCTTGCAGCTGTTCAGTTGCATTCGGTTGTCGATGCAGTCAGTGTACGTTGTGGTACGGCCTGTGTGGACTGTCCGCTGATGTACGCGTAACCCACACTGATCATCCGTCGTTACGTACTGAGTGACATAATGTGGCACATGCTTGACCGTACACCGGCTGCGCCCTACAATGGCGAATCATAAGGGCCATATGTTGTGCACGATGCTACTTGTCTCGTCTCCCCATTACAGCGAGATTGCACTGTTGTACGCCGTACAGACATGTGGTAGGTAGGTACGGACGAAAGTATTGCATGTTGGCCCCCCCCCCCCCCCCCCCCTCCTCCCTCTGCCGGGAATCAGCGTGAGCCGTCTGTTGATGTAGCGACGAGGGTTTTCCTATTTAATCGTATTGCCCCACACAACATGATAGCACGGTGGACCGCGTTCCACATCTGCGACATGCTACAGAGGCCGGTTGACAGTCGACCGCGCAAGGGACATTGCACACGTGCGCGGACCATCTTCCACGTGTTCTCTCGTGTACATGCCGCAGTGTGTATGTGGGCTGATGTAGCGTGTCGTGACACATAACATGCAGGCATGCCAGAATCGTAGATTTCGCAAATGTAGATTGACGTATACGTTTGCTGCCAAAGATCCGCAAATGAACTGGAAATCAGTTGTTGAGCGGTTGTTCGCGCTGCAGGTGCATCGGTGATAGCGACGATCGGTACATCTATGAACCGGTTGTTTCGGCGGTACCCGCCATGCCCCCGAACCTGAGTTGGCCATGTGGGTATGAAGCGATACGAGGCTGTGGCTTGGCGGGACAGTCCCCGGCCGGTGAGGGGGGGCCGCCCGGCGTGCTGGCCGCGCGCTGCGTGAGCGCACGCACTACAGCCG
>NW_026062995.1:0-28988 GCF_023897955.1 Schistocerca gregaria | reverse complement strand
AACGGTGCGTGTTTGATCTCTGTACGATTTCTCACAATTTCCGCTATAAATCTGATACACACCCGCTTTACGAAGCTGTAAATCGTCCTTCACAGAGTATAGCTGCAGCAGTCTTCGTTGGGGGGGGGGGGGGGGGTGAAAGACCACCACAATACAGAGTTTCTCAAGAATACACCCACATCGGCAAAAAAGTACTAGATTTGAAAGAATTAATATCTTCTTCCTAGGTTTTACATTGAATGCTCTACAAATTTGTTGCGGGGAAAATCCATTCGATTTAAAAATGCTCTTAAGGTATGTAAGCTCTTGTTGCAAATTGTCTTTATCGGAAATAGAGTGTGCCCTATGCACTAAGGTCTTAAGAACACCTACGGTCTGTGAAGGGTGATGGCAGCTACTGGCATGAACATATAGATTTGTATACGTTGGTTTCCGGTATACGGCGTGTCCTAATGTGCCATCAACTTTACGGCGAGCGACAACATCCAAAAATGGGAGGTAAACGTCTTTTTATATTTCCATAGTAAATTTGATACTAGAATTGATGGAATTCTAATGCTCAAGAAATCGATGTAATTCATTCATCCCGTGCGGCGATACCACAAATGTGTCGTCCACGTACCTCCAGAAGACCGTTGGTTTAAAACTTGCTGAGTCCAGTGCCTTGTCCTCGAAGTCTTCCATGAATAAATTAGCTACCAGAGGGTAGAGGGGGCGTCCCATGACAACACCATCGATCTTGTATGAATGCATGGTTTCTCGGCGATATGAATTAATAAAATGTTCTCAGGCTTCCAGCGGTTAAAATCGCACGAGCTTCCGACCGAGCTCTCCCCGGTCATTGTCAAGTGGTAAGACTGACTGCTGTGTCGACGTGGCCGCGTCGTTATACAGCCGCACTGCTAGCTGTGACGTCACTGGTGCTCTCTTCCTCGACAAACAGGGTGTTGCAAAAAGGTACGGCAAACTTTCAGGAAACATTCCTCACACAAATAAAGAAAAGATGTTATGTGGACATGTGTCCAGAAACGCTTAACTCCATGTTAGAGCTCATTTTATTACTTCTCTTCAAATCACATTAATCATGGAATGGAAACACAAATCAACAGATCGTACCAGCGTGACTTCAAACACTTTGTTAGAGGAAATGTTCAAAATGTCCTCCGTTAGCGAGGATACATGCATCCACCCTCCGTCGCATGGAATCCCTGATGCGCTGATGCAGCCCTGGAGGATGGTGTATTGTATCACATCCGTCCACAATACGAGCACAAAGAGTCTCTACATTTGGTACCGGGGTTGCGTAGACAAGAGCTTTGAAATGCCCCCATAAATGAAAGTCAAGAGGGTTCAGGTCAGTAGAGAGTGGAGGTCATGGAATTGGTCCGCCTCTACCTGTCCATCGGTCACCGAATCTGTTGTTGAGAAGCATACGAACCCTTCGACTGAAATGTATAAGAGCTACATCGTGCATGAACCACATGTTGTGTCGTACTTGTAAAGGCACATGTTCTAGCAGCACAGGCAGGGTATCCCGTATGAAATCATAATTACGTGCTCCATTGAGCATTGGTGGAAGAACATGGGGCCCAATCAAGACATCACCGACAAATAATGCCTGCCCAAACGTTCACAGAAAATCTGTGGTGATGACGTGACTGCACAAATGCGTGCGGATTCTCGTCATCCCACACATGTTGATTCTGAAAATTTATAATTTGATCACGTTGGAATGAAGCCTCATCCGTAAAGAGAACATCTGCACTAAAATGAGGATTGACACATTATTGGATGAACCATTCGCAGAAGTGTACCCGTAGAGGCCAATCAGCTGCTGATAGTGCCTGCACACGCTGTATATGGTACGGAATCAACTGGTTCTCCCGCAGCACTCTCAATACAGTGACGTGGTCAACGTTACCTTGTACAGCAGCAACTTCTCTGACGCTGACATTAGGGTTATTGTCAACTGCACGAAGCATTGTCTCGTCCATTGCAGGTGTCCTCGTCGTTCTCGGTCTTCACCAGTCGCGAGTCATAGACTGGAATGTTCCGTGCTCCCTAAGACGCCGATCAATTGCTTCGAACGTCATCCTGTCGGGACACCTTCGTTCTGGAAATCTGTCTCGATACAAACATACCTCGCCAGGGTTATTACCCCGTGCTAATCCATACATCAAATGGGCATCTGCCAACTCCGCATTTGTAAACATTGCACTGACTGCAAAACCACGTTCGTGATGAACACTAACCTGTTGATGCTACGTACTGATGTGCTTGATGCTAGTACTGTAGAGCAATGAGTCGCAGGTCAACACAAACATCGAAGTCAACATTACCTTCCTTCTATTTTGCCAACTGGAGGTGAATAGAGGAAGTAGGGTACATACTGACGTAACTAAAATGAGCTCTAACATGGAAATTGAGCGTTTCCGGACACATCTCCACATAACATCTTTTCTTTATTTGTGTGTGAGGAATATTTCCTGAAATTTGGCCGTCCCTTTTTGTAACACACTGTATACAGTCATGTTTTCATTCCGCGTCCGTCGCGCCCGTTTTAACATCGCGATAGTCGGGTTCCGTCCTTGTTGATGGTGTTTTCAGCGGTTTTTATTTCAATAGCTTCTTTTATGACGCTATCGCAAAATCCCTCCTTCATATCGACATGTTTCGTCGAATAGAATTCGATGTCCACTTTCTAAGGCGTGTTCTTCCACGGCTGAATTTTCTGGATAGCGTAAGTGTAAGTACCTCTCGTGTTCCTTCCCGACGTTGCTCTACCATGCGTACTGTTTGGCTGACGTAGTAACAGCCACACTGACATGGTATCTTGTACACTCGAAGCGTTCTAAGCTCTAGATCGTCCTTCACAGGCCTCATGAGCTGACGAACTTTTGCTGGGGGCCTGAACACCGATGAAATGTTATATCCCTTCAGTAGCCTGCTAATCTTTCCCGACACTGTACCACAGAAAGGCTAAAACACAAGTTTCTTGTTTTCTTCTTCGGTGGTGTTCTCTTCTCTCTTAGTTTGTTTTTTGCGTGTCGCGCCAGATATAGCCTGTGATACCTGTCCGTGGCTGTACCCGTTTTCCCGGAAGACGTTTCGGAGGTGGCTCAGTTCTAGTGGCAGACTTGCTGCGTCTGGGACGACTTTAGCACAATGAACGAGGGTATTCAGAAGGCCACTTTTTGTGCCGGATGGTGGTGGCTGAGTTACCGATCTGTGTGTGTAGGTTTCCTGCGGGGACTGTGGCTGAGGTGCCCGTTGGTTTTCCGTCGAACGAGTACGTCAAGCAAGGGCAGTGCATCATCTGTCTCGACTTCCATCGTAAACTTGATGTGGCCGAGGAGAGCTCGGTCGAAAGTTCGTTGGATTATAACCACCTGACGTGGCTGGAAGCCCGAGAAAATCTTATTAATTCATATGGTTACGAAACCACGCATTCATACATGGCGTACCTCTACGGGGGGGGGGGGGGGGGGGGGTGGGGGGACGTGGCGCCTAGGGAACCTGCTTGGGAAGAAGGCTAACCTGTTAAGCTCTGTAGCCTTCCTGCTACGCTGTTGAGATGAGAACGCGATTCCACGATTTACCTCGGCAGCCAGGTGAATCTACCGTTCAGCCAGCTCTGCCCTGTTGCGGGAAACGATATACTTGACTAGGAGGCAGCTGGATTTAAAAGGTCGCGAACTGCTGGCTATACATCTGCAGTTGACAGAGGTACTCTCACAATTAGATTTTGAGTGGGTCGACGCTGCCACCACAGCAAAAGAAGGCCACAGAGAAACAGAAAGGGTAGTTCGCGTGGATATCTTAACAACAACACGGTGCAGAACGGAAATCAACAGAAGGAACTGTCATCAATATGACGGAGAAAGAGGTCGATGCGGGTGCCATTTCGGCGCTTAAGAAAGGTCTTAACTTCGCACCAGCGCCTCAGAGGATCCCTGTCTATGATGATATAAGTGGGGTTGAACAAGCAATCCGTAAGATGCCTAGTGAGAATGCTGACGAAATTCATCGCGAAACGTGTCGCATCATTTCAAAATCTAAACCACCGAGGTCTAACTTGACTAGGGCTAAACGCAATAGTCTTCACGCACTCCGCAACGACGCACTCATCGTGGTTCTGCCAGTCGACAAGGGCAATGCATCCGTCATTCTAAATAAAGCTGACTACGATGCCAAAATTCAGTTAATGCTTGAAGAGGATATATAGCGTTAACTGCCACGGGACCCGACGTCAAGAATAATGAGGAAGACATCAGAGCTTCTAAAACAGTCAATGCTGGAAGAGGGCGTTATTAAGACTCTGCTCCCTCAGGCGCCGAGACCACCTACGCTTTATGGACTACCAGAAATCCACAACCGGATTCTCCTCTTCGTCCCATTGTGAACACCATTGGGTCACCCACTTATAGACTGTCAGAACACCTGACCAGCCTCCTTGCACCGCATGTGGGTCGTTGTGTGCATCACATCAAGAACACCGTCGACTTTCTCAACAGAATTGAACAACTGTGTCTTAGTCAAGGAGATATGATGGTTAGTTTTGGTGTGGTCTCCCTGTTTACACGTGTTCCGGTCAAAGACTGTATAGATCTCCTCTCACAATTATCTGATAGCACAATTGTGGGACTGTTTAAGCACACAGTGACATAGTCGTACTTCCTACATGGCGGCCAGTATTTCGACCAGTTGGACGGCGTGGCTATGGGAAGCCCTCTGGCTCTATCCATAGCCAAACTTTTTATGGCAAAATTTGAAGACTTCGCCTTGGACACGGCTCCAGCTAAACCAAGTTGCCTTTAGCGTTACGTTGATGACACTTTCATCATGTAGCCCCATGGTCGTGAATTTTGGAACACGTGAACAGCATTCACGGCCACATCAAGTGTAAGATGGAAGTCGAGACAGAGGGTACATTGCCCTTGCTTGACGTCCTCATTCGACGGAAAACCAAGGGGCACCTCAGCCGCAGTGTCTACAGAAAACCGACACACACACACACACACACACACACACACACACACACACACACACACAGATCAGTATCTGCACGCTCTCAGCCACCACCATCCGGCACAAAAACGTGGCGTTCTGAATACCCTCGTCCATCGTGCTAAAGTCGTCCCAGGCGCAGCAAGTCTGCCACTAGAACTGAGCCACCTCCGAAACGTCTTCCGGGAAAACGGGTACAGCCACGGACAGGTATCACAGGCTATATCTGGCGCGACACGCAAAAAACAAACTAAGAGAGAAGAGAACACCACCGAAGAAGAAAACAAGAAACTTGTGTTTTAGCCTTTCTGTGGTACAGTGTCGGGAAAGATTAGCCGGCTCCTGAAGAGATATAACATTTCATCGGTGTTCAGGTCCCCAGCAAAAATTCGTCAGCTCATAAGGCCTGTGAAGGACTACCTAGGGCTAAGAACGCCTGGAGTGTACAAGATACCATGTCAGTGTGGCTGTTACTACGTCGGCCAAACAGTACGCATGGTAGAGCAACGTCGGAAAGGAACACGAGAGGTGCTTACACCTACGCTATCCAGAAAAATCAGCCGTGGAAGAACACGCCTTAGAAAATGGACACCGAATTCTATTCGACGAAACATCTGTCGTTATGAAAGCGGAGGGATTTTGCGATAGCGTCATAAAAGAAGCTATTGAAATAAAAACCGCTGAAAACACCATCAACAAGGACGGATGTTTGCAGCTCAGCACAGCCTGGGACCCGGCTATCGCGATGTTAAAACGGGCGCGATGGACGCGGTATGAAAACATGATCATATATGGCGTGGAAGAGAGCACCAGTGACGTCACATCCAGCAGTGCGGCTGTATAACGACGCGGCCACGGCGACACAGCAGTCAGTCTTACCACTTGAGAATGACCGGGGAGAGCTCAGTCGAAAGCCCGTGGGATTTTAACCACCCGACGCGGCTGGAAACCAGCAAATTTTTATTAACTATCCAATCTTCTCATAAAATTCACCATTAAACTGGAAATAAGATGATAAAAGCACATGTTCAAATAAGGCCGTAATGTTCTTATCAAGATGTTGGCTGATAAGAGAAAGAGTCCTTTAAAGGTACCGGTGCATAATGACAGCAACGTCAGGCTAAATAATAATGATGTGGTAGTTAGTTTTGACGTGTTAAGTCTCTGAATAAAATCCATAGAATTACGAATGTGGTGACTCCATTTTCCTACCAATTGTTTTAATTAGGAAGCCAAGTGTTTGGCAGAAAAATACGTCGGTGAACCAATAGCGCTCGTTATAGGTCTCATAGACCTCTACACTCTCATACTTAGACATTTTGTGAACTTTAGGAAGACCATAATATCTCGGTGGTACTTCTTTTGACTTCCTTTGGTAGTGATGAAGCGTTCAGCAAGGCAGCAGTCCATACTGTCACCTTGATAGTAGGATCTTTGTTAATCTTCCGGTATGCACCAGAACTAAGTAGACCACATAGCTCTTCCTTGTAGACTTTCTGAGGCAAAAGGACCGGAGCATTACCCGCACGCGCTGCAGTCGGAAAACTATAAGCGCGACGCCATAGATAGTACAAGGGTACTAATATCGATACGCGCTGCTGCTGCGACTCACGGAGAGAGAGGATAACAGCATAACCGCGAGAGACTAATCACAGAATATCAACCAAAACCAAGATTTAATGGGAAGCATAACATGAGCCAGGCACGGCTCAACCTCCCGCCCTCAAACAAACACGATGCCGGAAGGGGAGGGGGGCTACTTAACCATCAGACGAACTAACTGGATTTAACCTGGCTAAGGTGAACCCAGTACTGGTTACCGGAATGGTTATCCTTAACCAGCAGATTCACCGGGCCTAAAATGCGCAAATTGGTGCTAGGCCCCAGAAAATGAGGAGTAAATTTACTCATATTTCCGACACGCACCTGCCTACTGGGGAAACTACGGACATAGACCTGATCTCCTGGCCTCCCTCTAAATGTTCGCCGATTACGATTGTAACGCTCACCTTGATTATTATGGACCCTGAGTATATTACGTCTGGGACGGTTCCAGTTTTCATTGATGACTTGAGGAACTAGATCTTGAATTCCCCACAAGTTCTAAAAAGGGGAATTAACAGGATAGGAAAGGATCAAAGAGGCGGGAGTAGCTCCCAAGGCTTCATGATTGGTGGTATTAAAAGCAAAACTAAGCCAAGGAAGACTAGAGTCCCACTTACTAGGCGTTTTCTGAAATCAAAGCGGATTTACGGTTTCGGTTAACCCTCTCCGTAAAGCATGCCTGCGGATAATACGACGCAGTCGTGATATGCTTGACACCGTTCTGAAAATAGGACGCCTTGAAAGGAGCCGAAAGGAAGGCCGGCGCATTATCGCTAACAATTTTCTTAGGGGGGCCAAAAACAATGAAAACTTTAGTTAAATGAGAAATAGTGGTGGTAGCAGTGACGTTACGGCTCGGAAGGAGCCAAGTGAATCCGGAGAACGCATCAATAATAACTAACACGTATCGATGACCTTTCTTAGTACGAAGAAAGGGTCCTAGATAATCGATATAGAGCTTGTGCGTAGGACAGGACTCGCGCTCAGAGCTCAGCAAACCCTGTTGAAGAGCATTCTTGGGTTTGACTACATTATACAGCCGATATTGCTATACCATCTCTCTGACATTTCGCTCCATGGAGGGCCAAGAGGCTTTGACTTTTTTCAGAGTCTTAGGAACTTATAAGTGGCTACCCACCAACGAATCATGAAAGTACCGAAAAACCGGGCGCACCAGAGCTACTGGCAAACTTCTTTAACTGCTTCGCATGCCCGACCCTTTTACGCAGAATGCAACTGTTAACAATATACTCATGCGACAGTTCCCCAGCCAAATAGGGTCCTGATCCCGACGCTAAACGACATCAAACTAAAGAGGAATTTCTCCCAATCCTGCCTTCATCTGTCTCCCGGGTTCCCTCACTAGGTGTAGATTCGGCGAACTACCGGCTGAGGACATCCGCAAGGATATTTTCAGTGTCTCTCACGTGTTTAACTTCAAATTAAATGCGTACCTCTCATCTGGCACTACGGCCAGTTTTACGCGGCCTAGCCAGCACCCAGCTCAAAGCCTGATTGTCGGCTTCTAACTGAAATTCCCGATGCTCAAGGCAGAAGTGATACTTCTCCAATGCAAACAAAACGGCCAACGCCTTGCACTCGTAGATGGAGTACTTAAGTTCGGCGCCAGTGAACCGACGAGACGCGTAAGCTAATGGCTGCGTCTGACCTTCGAACAGCTCAAATACCAGCATTAGATGTGTAATTTTGGACAATAAGCCTTTTATTAAAGTGTGGTACTCCTAGAAATGGAGGATTGGCTACAGCTGCCTTAATATACTCAAACGCGGGCTCCTGGACAGGTCCTTATTCAAAACGCACTCTCTTCCGGCACTGTTCGTTTGAGGTCGCGGCCAACTAAGCAAAATTAGGGACAAAACGATAAAATAGTTCAACATGCCTATGAACCTAGCAAATTCCGCGTTTATCAGTAGGCGGAGGCAACGCCCGTATGGTCTTAGTTCGCTCTTGTTCGATGCGAATACTCTGACCTGACACTAGGTGACCTAAGAAGAACACCTGCTGCGTTTCTAATGTCATCTTACTGGGTTTAACAGTCAGCCAGGCTCCCTGAAACCTCGAAAGAACTTTCTGGATATGATCCAAATGGTCCTGAAACGAACGGCTATAGATGACTAAATCGTCCAAATAATTATAGTCAAACACTAATTTCAAGTCCCTAAGGATATTATCCAGCAAACGAGTTGCCAAACCAAAAGGAACTCTGTCAAACAGATTCCAATCAGTACAAAATGCGGTAACATGTTTACATTCTTCAGCTAATGGAATCTGATAACAGGCTTGGTTCAAACCAAGAACAGTAAACCAATTAGTACCGGCAAACCAGGTAAAAGTTATGTAGATCAGAGGCAGAGGCCCATTCAAAGACAACCTTAGTGTTCAAGCACCCGGTAGTTAACCACAGGTCTGAAATAGTGCTCCTGATCCTTGGGAACATGGCATGTGGGGGAAGCATAAGTAGATGTAGAAGGCGTAATAACTCCTTGTTGGAGCATTTGGCTGCCTGACAGGACTATCGTCGGATAGAAGGATATGGTAATTAAGAACATTAGTGACACTCAAGTTATCACTAAGAAGCTCAGGAAAACTCTGTAACAAATCCAGTAATTGAGAAGCGTGATGCGGCGAGAGATGGGTAAGATCAAACTCATTAGCCACATCCTGAACGGCCAATGCATCTGCATTTCGATGCACAATACGTTTAGCGCACTTATAAAACGAAACATAAGGTGGCTTGCGGAGTATGGATGTAGATGTAGAAACTTCTCCAAAGGAGCTAACTTAAAGAAAAAGGTGTGCCCAGAATAATCCAAGAATAACCCAGTATTTACTGAAATCACATCCCAAAATTAGATCGACCGGCAGCTCCTTGACCGAGGCTAATGACAAGGGCCAGGAAAAATCCCCCATCGATATACTCCCTCGGACCCAATCATGCAGAGGCAACACCTGGTCATTGGCCACCCGACATCTCTGCACCGGAGAAAGCACCGACCGAAGTTTCGTAAAATGACCAACTTCCAAAAACCACTCGAAGCACAATAATGAAAATGAGCTACCAGAATCGGAAAGAGCACAGATCGGTTCGCCACCTACTCGAGAACCAACGTAAGGCGATGGCGGTGAAGAGGGAGCGACAACACGGGTACGCCAGCGTCTAAAGGCTCGATCACGAGATAGCTGCCCAGTCCGGCGTCATTTATTGGCTCTGAGAGCGCGAGGCTGAATCCAAGAGCGCTCCAAGTGAGCCGTGCTGCCGCACCTGAAACAACCCCGGGGTTCCAGTTTTACGGCTTCAGCGGATGCAGACACTTCGGAATTTCCCTTGCCAGCGCCGGTGGCCTGCCCCTTAACTTCGTGACATACATCGTATCCAAGCGGCAACGCCCATATCGCTACAACCGCGGCACGGAGTTCTTCCCAAGCTGAAGGCTGATTACGGAAAACATAGTGCTACTTATCCGCAACGCGCATTCCCCTAAGAACAATAGACACCGGCTGTTGTTCAGGCAAATCGATTAACAAAGCCAAGGACGCCGTCTGAACTCTGTCCACATACTGATGTAACTGCTCTTTATCCCGCTGCATCTCCCAAATGTAACGACATTCAAGCTGTTTTCGAACTCCGGTGGTCAATCTCTGCCTAATGACGAGCTCCCTCAATTGCTGTAAGGAGAACACTTCAGTCATGGCTCGGAAGAGGAGGTTCTGCAACTCACTTCTAGCTAACAGGTACGGCAGTGACAAAATTACTTGGTGTGGAACCACGAAAGGGAGAAGCATAAAGTTCAAGACGAACCGACAACCGTAATAATTTTTCGACCTGTTCAAGCCACTCCACGACTAATTCAGTAATATCACGAGAGGATTAGGCAACTTGGCAAACATTGCGTCTAACTTCACCGAGGACGTAACAGTACCATCCCGGGCAGGCTCTCGCCCTCTCCCGAACACAGCAAGTTCCGCTCCTCAATCCTCTTCTCACCAAATCTAAAAACGTAACATTAAACTGCAATGCACTAACCAAAGAGCCCAATTCGGCGGCTAATTTTTAATGGTGATCTTCCAAAGCTAACATGCCCAAATCCGCTTTCCGATTTGTTAAATACATTAACTGGGCCTACACCGTATCCAATAGTCTGGCACTAGGTTGAGTGCCTTCCAAAACGCAAATAGTGTCCACAAGGCCCCTAACAGCCTTCAACAAAAATTCAGTGGCCGCTCCTCTCTCACCCAACACCGCCGGCGTGACGTCAACCGGCTGAAAAACGGCAGCACCTAAACGGGCCACTAAATCCGGATCACTGCCCTCAGTAGCTTGGCGCCTTATTTCCAACTCGTAAACAAGATGTTTCTGAGCAGGCCGATCCCCGGACTCTGACTGACCGCCATTACAATACACCTGAAACAATCAACACCCAAAACAATGTGGTGTCACAGAACAGAAATAAAATTGAAACTAACAGTAACTGAAATGGCAAGAACACAAACGTAACCACGCTCTGCTACCAGTGAAATCCCTGGGCTAGCAGGACGGAGCGGATGCGGTTATATTTGTGGAAAGAGGTCAAAATATGTTACTGTCAGTTGCACACCAACATACAAAATTTATTTCTTAAAACACACAATCAGACAAGCAAGAATCAAAACTCTCAAGGTTTTAACGAAAGACCTCCTTTGATTTAATTTAGATCGGCTGAAGGCCACATCGAAAATCCAAGGCACAAGGCCTAAGCAAGGTACAGGAGTTCTTCTGGCGGTTTCACTTCTTCAGAATTTTTTTTATCTTCAATATAAATAGGTTGAAAGCCTTAGCTTTAATTTTATCCCATATAACGCGGCTGAAGGCCTCACGTTAATCAAGAATAGTGTCGCGGCTTAAGGCCGAGACAAAGATTTTCAAAGTTTAATTTAAATTGGCTGAAAACTCGGTTGAAGGCCGCATATCAACAAAACAATTTTACGGATTTTGCCTGGGAAGAAGAGCTTTCAATTAGAAAAGGCTGAAGGCCTGATCTCAAAATACTTCGTGTAAAACTCTGCTGCAGGCCTCATATTAAAAAATAACAATCTTATGACTTAAGGGCAAGACAAGGATTTTGAATTTTTAATTTAATAGAGATTAAAACACACATCATGGAGAAAACAATTTTACGACTTAAGGCCTAAAGGAAGAGATTCTGAATTTCAAATAAAATAGGCTAAAGTCTTTATCCTAAAATGCTTCACATAACAGTCGGCTGAAGGCCACATACGAAACCCAAACAATCTCACGTCTTAAAATTAAAAATTGGAAGTTTCTTTGTCTGGGCTTTAACTGAAAAACTCGGCTGAAGGCCACATAAAAACTACAAAATATTTCTTCCGGCTTAAATCCTAGACAAAATTTTCAAATCTTGATTTGAAAAGGCTGAAAACTCGGCTGAAGGCCACATACCAGTCAAGAAACTTTTTTTACGCCTTAAGGCCTAAGAAGAAAAGCCTTGAAATTTCAATAAGAAAAAACTCCGCTGAAGGCCACACACAGTACTTAAGACTAAAAAGGAAATCACTCTGTAAAACACAAGGAGCGGCGCTCAGAACGTTCCAACCTGGGGAAGTAACTAACGCACTTTTAGGTGAAACAGGCAGCCAGACCGACAACTTCTTAATCAAAAGGCAACCCAACAAAAAGCCAGCCGAGGAACCAACCAACAACATCACTTCTACTGCATCTGAACAGCAAAACGACAACAAGATGTCAATCGCAAAACGTTCCGGATACTGGTGGCCAATCAAGCCAAATGAGAATAAACGCCCAAAACTACCAACACCTTAGCTGTCACACTACACGCTGTGCTGTACAATACCAACACGATGTGGAAAATACACTGCCAGAAACTACGTCAACAACCACTTTAGGTCACTGGAACGTCAACGGCCACAACACAGGAGATACCTCTGGTACACTTAATTTAAGTCATTCCTTCATTAATGAAGTTTAACACCACACAGGAAGACGGCTGCAATTCTAGTCGACTTCAATGCACACACGTTGTTGTTCGCGTGGATCTCTCAGAAAGTGACAACCAGGATCAAACCAAGAGATGTGATAGCAGTTGAGGCTTGATAGTAGGTTAAGTGAGCACTCAACTTTAGAGTCCAGTTTCGGTGGCTGACGAACTTCGTAACCCTCGCAACAAGCGCCTCACAACTCCAACCGCACGTGCACGCCGCCAGCGGCTCCGGTCTGACCACGCGCCACAGAGACTTCCTCGTTGCTCTGACCCAACGGACCGACTGTCACACACAGCACACCCGGAAAACATGTCCACCACACCAGACATAGTACAGCATTACTAGTATCGATACACACTGCTGCGGCTCACGGAGAGAAGACAGCAACGTTATTGCGGTAACCACTGGGCTACAACAAATGATTAAAAAAAAAAAAAAAAAAAAAAGCAAGGCACCCATCCAGCCAGTCACGGCTCACATACGTTGCAAAGAGCAATGGTGCTGACAATTCTTTTCAGTATTCAATACTGCCTTCTCACGTTGCCATCCTGATAAGTCAATGTTGACTTTTATAGAAGAGATATTCATTTTCCAAAAACATCGCAGTTCTTCCACATAAAACATGTTCCTTAATTCTACAACAGTTATTCAAAAAATGGCTCTAAGCACTATGGGACTTAACATCTATGGTCATCAGTCCTCTAGAACTTAGAACTACTTCAACCTAAGGACAGCATACAACAGCCAGCCATCACGAGGCAGAGAAAGTCCCTGACCCCGCCGGGAATCGAACCCGGGAACCCGGGGGTGGGAAGCGAGAACGTACAACAGCTATTGTTTCTATACAGGCTACACTTTAGTTTCTCTTTTTGGCGTGCTTCTGCCTAGAGCGGAATGCTGTCTGTATATTTCATTGGTCAAATTTTTCATTGTAACGAAAATATGATTCTCTATAAATTGTTCGAAACAAAGAGTAGGATATGACCAAATGAGGAAGCAAATAGACCAGCGTGAGGCCTAGTTTTGCGAAAAACGATTTAATTTCTTTAAATAAATCAGGGTAACTGAGAAAAAGTTAAATCTTTCGTTGCTGATGGGATACATCTGTCATACTAAAGTCATACGCAGTGTTTAGAATTGTCACGTCGATGTCTCATATCTGCCTAGTGTTAGCGAGATGCTTTAGGAGCTTTAAGTAGAATGCTATGGACCACAGGGTGTACTCAAAAAAAGTCTGAAGTAACTAATTGTGTTTTCTTATACATCATAGGTATTGTTTTGCAACACTACTATAAATCTCAGACATTCTGCTGGTTTGTACATAATGCGGATGTAGTGGAACATAGATGCTCCAGAAAATGGCGCAAAATGTGCAAAATATTGATTTGTGTTATGTCAAAGTCATCTGTAAATATTATGTCGAAATTTTGTGACCATACTTTGTCCATAATTAGCGTCCTGATACAATCGCTCTAAAACAAAAAATTTAAGTCTGAAATCTTAGGTTCACTTGAAAATATGTATCTATTAGGCTGGTGCAGAAGTTCACAGCTTTTTCTTTTTTTTTTTTTTTTTTGTCAGCTGGTATTCAGGTTGCTATGGGTTTATTTAACGATTGTCAGTTTTTATTTTTAGTTTACTGTTGCTATTTGAGTTTACATGTTGAAATATTGTGTCTGAAGATAGTGAGTGGAGCTGTCGACGCTACAAAATGGAGTACAAACAGGAGAAATCGGAACATTTCCGACATTTTTCACGGTCTCAGTTCATTCGAGGGGCTACAGCAGCGGAGGCACCCAGAAACATTTACACCGTGTGTGGGGATAATACTATTGGACTATTGGACAGAGAACTCTAAGGAAGTGGTTTTCTCTTGTTAAGGAGGATCGTTTTGACGTTAATGATTTCGCTGTTTGATGGAAGTCGTTCACACTCATGAACCCACAATGATCCACGCGAGTGTACTCGAGAGCTGGTAAATGTGGTAAACTGCAATTATTTCACCACCGTACGAATTTAAGTGTAATGGGAAAGGCTCAAACATCAAGAGTACGGGTGCCGCATGCCCTAAGCCAAAATCACAAAATCAGCAGGTGACCACATGTGCATCATTGCTTGGCTCGTGAACAACACCGACGATGACTACTCCGTACCACTACTGGGGTGCAAAATAACTGATGATGGTCGAAGTACAGAGGATATAGAATATAGACTGGAAATGGCAGGGAAAGCGTTTCTGAAGAAGAAAAATTTGTTAACATCGAGTATAGATTTCAGTGTCAGGAAGTCGTTTCTGAAAGTATTTGTATGGAGTGTAGTCATGTATGGTTCAAATGGTTCAAGTGGCTCTGAGCACTATGGGACTTAACATCTATGGTCATCAGTCCCCTAGAACTTAGAACTACTTAAACCTAACTAGCCTAAGGACAGCACACAACACGCAGTCATCACGAGGCAGAGAAAATCCCTGACCCCGCCGGGAATAGTACCCGGGAACCCGGGCGTGGGAAGCGAGAACGCTACCGCACGACAGCCGTGTATGGAAGTGAAACATGAAGATAAATAGTTTGGACAAGAAGAAAATAGAAGCTTGCGAAATGTGGTGCTACAGAAGTATGCTAAAGATTAGATGGGCAGATCACATAACTAACGATGAAGTATTGAATAGAATTCGGGAGAAGAGGAGTTTGTGGCACAACTTGACAAGAAGAAGGGACCGGTTGGTAGGACATGTTCTGAGGCATCAAGGGATCACAAATTTAGCACTGGAGGGCAGCGTGGAGGGTAAAAACCGTAGACGGAGACCAAGAGATGAATACACTAAGCAGATTCTAAAGGATGAAGGTTGCAGTAGGTACTGGGAGATGAAGCAGCTTGCACAGGATAGAGTAGCATGTAGAGTTGCATCAAGAAAGTCTCAGAACTGAAGACAGCAAACAACAACAATGCTAACACAGGGAAACGAAAGGAATGGTTGAGCTTAGCAAAGCAGCAACTCCCCGAACAACGACCTGTAATCATCTACAAAAGATGATGTTATGCATCTGGTGCGCTACGAATTGCTTCCCCGAAGTGTAACCATCACTGCTGACGTTTATTCTCAGCAACCGCGACGTTTTGCAGACGCAATCCAAGAACGACAAGGAGGAAGACCGCGTGAAGTGATGCTGCTCCACGATAACGACCACCCGCATTTTGCTAGGCTGAGGGAAGACACTATACGGGAGTTGTGTTGGGGAGTCCTTCCGCAACCACGTTATTCAGCTGATCTGGTGTCCTCATACACAGATACAACCTTGAAGGAACTTCCCTTTCCAATGAAGATGCTCTATGAACATGGCTCGACGAGTTCTTCGCCTCAAAACCACGTGATTTCCACAGTCGCGGAATATAAAACGTACTCCAGCGTTGACGGATTGTTTTAAATAGAGAAGGAGAACGTATTATTGATAAACGTCTGTGTTACGTTAGAACTTATGCACCAGCCAAATACCTTTTCTGCATGAGACACGGCAGTCCGCAGAGCTTACCGGTGTGACGGGATGCCGCAGCGTGAGGGGAACGTGCATCCAGCCATGAGGTTGCCCCGCTGAACCGCAGGCGTTCATGTACAGTACAAGGCGTAGGGTAGTATCTGACAACTTCTCGCGCTTCAAACTACCCATTTCAGCGGTAGTATTGCTCGTAACGGGAATATTTTTCAGTCTCTGAGTTTTGACGTTATAACAACAGCAGCTGCCGAAGAGCACTGAAACACATAAATCAAAAGAAGGCAGCTGTAGTAGACGAAATTCCTTCAGAGTTCTTGAAACTCTGGGTGAACTTACCTTCGTAGCACCATTCCACTTGGTAAGCGAGATATATGCATCGAGTAACACATACTCTGACCTCAATAAAAAATATAAAACAGCAATTCGGAAGATGCTGACATCTGTGAAGAATATTACGGCTACGAAGAAGTCTCGGACGAAATATCAGCACAGGTCAGTTACTGGATGCAGCAGTATTCCGAGCACTTTATTCACCGTGGTCGTTTCTTTACGTTTGATTAGCCAGATAGGATTCTACAAGCAGTCAGCAGAATTACTTCTTAGCAGCTTCCCTTACGGTTGGGCAATGCCTTTGCCACACACATAAAGAAAGACGTATTTCACAAAAAAATTGTCAATGTAAAAGGATTCCTTTCCTGGTTAATGGTTGGTTTACGATATCTCTCAGCATTCGCAACCACTGTGTCCTGATGATTAGTAAATCTTCTTGGCCTCAGTATCATCCACGGGCAATTATCGTCCTACCTTACAGGCAAAGCAAGTGGAGGTCCTTCTGTTCATACAAAAGCTTGGTGAATGTTGGGCGGTCACATCATTGTCCGGCGAGTTGCAATACCTACCTGTCACTCTGGGAATGATGGGATTCCCTCAAACATATATACATGAGATAGTCCTGCGGATGTACGCGTGAGACTCCTAGCAGTTGACGTCTAAATGTGGTTTTTTATGTATTTATTTGCAATGGATTTCGGTGTCTCTCCATTTTCTGGCATGTCTACAGTACCACGTGATCAGGCGTGTACCGGGTAATCATCAATATACACATGTCTCATAGAGGGTATAACACCAAAAATGCAGACAAAGTACCGTCTGCAACATACAAAATTTTCGCCGTTTAATTTTCGTTGATATCTTGCACTATACTCTTGATTCTGATGCTATATGCTGCACTACAGAAATTAAATACATCAATACTTCGATTACGTATTAAATAAAAATTTGACTGTATATAATTGATTGTAATTATAATAGAAATATTATAAATTGCCGGGTAATAGCCAAGGGAGCTTTATTGAGATGTATCAATAGCAAAGACGAAATGATAATAGCTGTACCGATGTTTATCTTTGCGCATGGAGAGCCTCTGTCGCGTGGCGTGCAGATGGGAGGCAGAGCAGTTTGTGTCATGAAAGAGTGCGGAAGTGTTTGTTGAACGCTCCGGCCGACCCGGTGTGTACCTATACTCGCGCCAGTGTAGACATCCCTCACTCGTTAACCTGCGATTACTGAGAGCACGGTAGGAGTGGACAGGCGGGGGAAGCTGCAGTTTCAGCTGTTGCCTGTCCCGTACGTATCCGTGGCTCTGGAGACGACTCGGGGTTCCTCTCATCAAGCAGCAGCAGCAACAGCAGCTCCGCATTGTCGTCGGCTACATACTTGTCATCCGCACAGCTACAATATCGAAGGACTGTTAATTGACAAACATTGTAGTGTAGAGAGGCATCAACCAGCAACATTTCATTCACAGAGTATGAATAACTTGAATAATAACTTGCAAAAGTTAAAATTTCTAGGACACCTGTGTTGCATTGTCCTCACACATTATTACCATGCAGGGTCCCTTTCCTTTCCATGCAATCATCGAGTGTCATAAGAATATCAAAACTGATTCAGCAGATTGTAGCGCAGTCGTTAGGCATTTGTACAGGTTAGTTGATATATTCTTTGCGTGTTCCGCTTGCGTTATCTAGGCACGTTCTCGTGTTTCGGTAACTGTTGTGAAACATCGATTAGAATGGACAGGGACTGCGATTGCTGTGTTCGGATGAGGGTTGACTTGGCATCCCTTCGCTCACAGCTGCAATCGGCGCTGACTTCGGTCGCGCAGCTTGAGGCTGTTGCCAATGGGCACCACTGTGGGGAGCCGGGCTCGGGTATCACAGGGATGTCAACCTCGTCCCGTCTGTCCCCAGATCGGTCTGCCGCTGTGGTTGCCCCGGTTGCTGCCCGCAGTGGGGCTGAGCCCTCGCCTGTGGTTGATTGGGAGGTCGTTCCAAGGCGTGGCAGGCAGCGAAAGCCTCCCCTGTGCGTCTGACAAACCGGTTTCAGGCACTGTCTCTGGCTGAGCCAGATGTAGCTGCCTGCCCTGTTTAAGAGGATCATTCTCAGCCTTCAAGGTCCGGGCAATCGCAGAGGGTGGGCTTACTGGTAGTTGGGAGCTCCAATGTTAGGCGATGTAATGGGGCCCCTTAGGGATACGGCGGCTAAGGAGGGGATGAAATCCAGTGTGCACTCCGTGTGCATTCCGGGAGGAGTCATTCCTGATATGGAAAGGGTCCTTCCGGATGCCATGAAGAGCACAGGGTGCAGCCAGCTGCAGGTGGTGGCACATGTCGGTACTAATGACGTGTGTCGCTTTGGATCTGAGGAAATTCTCTCTGGATTCCAGCGGCTATCTGATTTGGTGAAGGCTGCCGGTCTTGCTTACGAGATGAAGGCAGAGCTCACCATCTGCAGCATCGTAAACAGAACCGATTGCGGACCTTTGGTGCAGAGCCGGGTGGAGGGTCTGAATCAGAGGCTCAGACGGTTTTGCGACCGTATTGGCTGCAGATTCCTTGACTTGCGCTATAGGGTGGTGGGGTTTCGGGTTCCGCTGAATAGGTCAGGAGTTCACTGCACTCAGCTGGCGGCTACACGGGTAGCGGAGGCTGTGTGGCGTGGACTGGGCGGTTTTTTAGGTTAGAAGTCCTCGGGAAAGTGCGGGATGGGCTGCAATGTCAAAGGGTGCTTGGCAATTACAGGACGTGCTTGGATCAAGGAACAGTCGGAATTATAGTTGTAAATTGTTGTAGTTGCGCTGGAAAAGTCCCTGAGCTTCAAGCGCTAATAAAAAGCACAGAATCTGATATCGTTATAGGTACAGAAAGCTGGCTAAAGCCTGAAATAAGTTCTGCAGAAATTTTTACGAAGTCTCAGACGGTGTTCAGGAAAGATAGATTAGGCAGAATTGGTGGTGGACTGTTTGTGTCTGTCAGTAGTGGTTTATCTTGTAGTGAAGCCGAAGTAGGTACTCAGTGCGAATTCCTATGTGCGGTGGTTATACTTAACAACTGAATTGGCTCCTCCTACCGACCCCCAGACTCCGATGATATAGCTGCTGAACAGTTCAGAGAAAATTTGAGTGTCGTAACAAATAAATACCCTCACTCTAACGGTTATAGTTGGTGGGGAATTCAACCTTCCCTCGTTATGTTGGCAAAAATACTTGTTAAAAACCGGTGGTAGGCGAAAACATATTCCGAGATTGTCCTAAATGCTTTCTCCGAAATTGTTTCGTGCAGTTAGTCCACGAACCCACTTGAATTGTAAATGGTTTCGAAAACACACTTGACCTCTTAGTCACGATGCTATTAGCTCTGGAGTGTTTGTGGCTGATACAGGGATTAGTGATCACAAGGTCGTTGTAGCTAGGCTCAATGCCATTTCTTCCAAATCCACCAGAAACCAACGCAAAATAAAAGCGGATGAAGTGTCACTAGAAGCCTTCCTAAGAGACAGTCTCCATTCCTTCCGAACTGACTACGGAAATGTAGACGAGATGTGGCTCAAATTCAAAGATATAGTAGCAACAGCAATTGAGATATTCATACCTCATAAATTGGTAAGAGATGGAACTGATCCCCCATGGTACACAAAACAGGGCCGAACGCTATTGCAGAGGCAACGGAAAAAGCATGCGAAGTTCAGAAGAATGCGAAATCCCGAAGATTGCCTAAAATTTACAGACATGCGAAATTTGGCACGGACTTCAATGCCAGATGCTTTTAATAGGTTCCACAACAAAACATTGTCTCGAAATTTGGTAGAAAATCCGAAGAAATTCTGGTCATATGTAAAGTACACAAGCGGCAAGACGCAGTCAATACCTTCGTCGCGCAGTGCCGATGGTACTGTTACCGACGATTGTGAAGCTAAAGCGGACTTACTGAACGCAGTTTTCCGAATTTCCTTTACCAGGGAAGACGAATAGAACATTCCAGAATTTGAAACACGAACAGCTGCTAGCATGAGTTTCTTAGAAGTAACCTTCGGGGTTGCGAAGCAACTGTAATCGCTTGATATGGGCAAGTCTTCAGGTCTAGATTGTATACCGATTAGGTTCCTTTCAGATTACGTTGGTACAATAGCTCCCTACGTAGAAACCATATACAACCGCTCGCTCACCGATAGATCTGTATCTACAGATTGGAAAATTGCGCAGGTCGCACCAGTGTTCAAGAAGGGTAGTAGGAGTAATCCAACGAACAACAGACCTGTATCATTGAATACAGGATATGCTCCAAAACCCTACTGAAAACCGACGTCAACCATTATGAATTACCTCGAAGGGAACGATCTATTGATACGTAATCAGTATGGTTTCAGAAAACATCGTTATTGTGCAACGCAGCTAATTCTTTATTCGCACGAAGCAATGGCCACTATCGACAGGGGATCTGAAGTTGATTCAGTATTTCTAGATTTTCGGAAAGCTTTTGATACCGTTCCTCAAAAGCGCCTTCTAATCAAGCTGCGCGCCTATGGGGTATCGTCTCAGTTGTGTGACTGGATTCGTGATTTCCTGTCAGGAAGGTCGCAGTTCGTAGTAATAGACGGCAAATCATTGAGTAAAACTGAAGTGATATCAGGTGTTCCCCAGGGAAGCGCCCTGGGACCTCTGCTGTTCCTGATCTATATAAATGACCTGGGTGACAATCTGAGCAGTTCTCTTACTTTGTTCGCAGATGATGCTGTAATTTACCGTCTAGTAAGGTCATCCGAAGACCAGTATCAGTTGCAAAGCAATTTAGAAAAGATTGCTAAATGGTGCGGCAGGTGGCAGTTGCTAAATAACGAAAAGTCTGAGGTGATCCACATGAGTTCCAAAAGAAATCTTCTGGAAATCGATTACTCGATAAATAGTACAATTCTCAAGGCTGTCAATAGCACTAAGTACCTGGGTGTTAAAATTATCAACAACTTCAGTTGGAAGGACCACATAGATAATATTGTCGGGAAGGCGAGCCAAAGGTTGCGTTTCATTGATAGGACACTTAGAAGATGCAACAAATCCACTGAAGAGACAGCTTACACTACACTCGTTCGTCCTCTGTTAGAATATTGCTGCGCGGTGTGGGATCCTTACCAGGTGGGATTGGCGGAGGACATTGAAAGGGTGCAAAAAATGGCAGCTCCTTTTGTATCATCGCGTAATAGGGGAGAGAGTGTGGCAGATATGATACGCGAGTTGGGATGGAAGTCATTAAAGCAAAGACGTGTTCCGTCGCGGCGAGATCTATTTACGAAATTTCGGTCACCAACTTTCTCTTCCTAATGCGAAAATATTTTGTTGAGCCCAACCTACATAGGAAGGAATGATCATCAAAATAAATTAAGAGAAATTAGAGCTCGAACAGAAAGATTTAGGTGTTCGTTTTTCCCGCGCGCTGATCGGGAGTGGAATGGTAGAGAGATAGAATGAATGTGGTTCGATGAACCCTCTGCCAAGCACGTAAATGTGAATTGCAGAGTAGTCATGTAGATGTAAATGGGGGGTAAGAAATGAAAGAGGAAGCAAGCCTGGTAGAATTTCGCACAGAGCACAACTTAATCAAAGCCAACACTTGGTTCAAGAATCGTAAGAGAAGGTTGTATACATGGAAGAATCCTGGTGATACTAGCAGGTATCCGATAGAGATTTAGAACCAGGTTTTAAGTTGTATCTTACCGTTGTATAGTCTAAAGAGATTTCCAGGGGCAGATGTGGACTCTTACACAATCTATTGGTTGTGAACAGTAGATTATAACTGAAGAAACTGCAAAAAGGTGGAAATTTAAGTACATGGGACCTGGGATAAACTGACTAAAACCAGAGGTTGTACAGAATTTCAGGGGGAGCATAAGGGAACAATTGAAAGGAATGGGGGAAAGAAATACAGTAGATGAAGAGTGGGTAGCTTTGAGGGATGAAATAGTGAATGCAGTAGAGGACAAGTAGGTAAAAAGACAAGGGCTAGCAGAAATCCTTGGGTAACCGAAGAAATATTGAATTTAATTGATGAACGGAGAAAATATAAAAATGCAGAAAATGAAGCAGGCAAAAAGGAATACAGACGTCTCAAAATGAGAACCACAGGAAGTGCAAAATGGCTAAGCAGGGATGGCTACAGGACAAATGTAAGGATGTGGAGGCTTATATCACTTGGGGGAAGATAGATACTGCCTACAGGAAAATTAAAGAGACCGTTTGAGAAAAGAGACCCAACTGCATGAATATCAAGAGCTCCGATGGAAACCCAGTTCTAAGCAAAGAAGGGAAAGCAGAAAGGTGGAAGGAGTATATAGAGGGTCTACGCAAGGGCGATGTACTTGAGGACAATATTATGGAAATGGAAGAGTATGTAGATGAAGATGAAATGGGAGATACGATACTGCGTGAAGAGTTTGAGAGAGCACTGAAAGACCTGAGTCGAAACAAGGCCCCGGGAGTATATAACATTCCATTAGAACTACTGACAGCCTTGGGAAAGCCAGTCGTGACAAAACTCTACCATCTGCAGGCGAAATACCCACAGACTTCAAGAAGAATATTATAATTTCAATCCCAAAGAAAGCAGGAATTGACAGATGTGAAAATTACAGATCTGTCGGTTTAATAAGTCACAGCTGCCACATACTATCGCGAAATCTTTACAGACGATTGGCAAAACTAGTAGAAACCGACCTCGGGGAAGATCAGTTTCGATTATGTAGATATATTGGAATACGTGAGGCAATACTAACCCCACGACTTATTTAGAAAATAGATTAAGTCTACAAATGCTAGTAAACCTATGTTTGCCTTTCCTTAGAGTATTCCAGTCAACACTGTCAAAAGCTTTCTCTCTTTCAGTTTCTGAAGGTAATATACAGGGAGCGAAAGGCTATTTACAATTTGTACAGAAACCAGATGCAGTTATAAGAATCGAGGGGCATGAAAGGGAATCAGTGGTTGGGAAGGGAGTGAGACAGGTTTGTAGCCTCGCCCCGATGTTATTCAATCTGTATATTGAGCAAACAGTGAAGGAAACAAAAGAAAAATTCGGAGTAGGTATTAAAATCCATTGTAATTCTATCAAGTTTTTTATTTCATCTCAATGTCATCGGCAAACCTCAGAGACAGCAAAGGACTACGAACAGCAGTTGTGGGGAATGGATAGTGTCTTGAAAGGAGGATAAAAGATTATATCAACAAAAGCCAAACGAGGATAATAGAATGTTGTCGAATTAAGTCGGGTGATGCTGAAGGTGGAAATGTGACAAAGTTGTAACGGAGTTTTTCTATTTGGGGAGAAAAATAACTGATGTTGGGTCGAAGTAGAGAGATATAAAATGTAGACTGGCAACGGCAAGGAAAGCTTATCTGAAGAAGAGAAATTTGTTAACATTGAGTATAGATGTAGGGTGTCAGGAAGTCGTTTCTGAAAGTATTTGTATGGAGTGTAGCATGTATGGAAGTGTAACATGGCGATAAATAGTTTAGACAAGAAGAGAATAGAAGCTTTCGAAATGTGGGGCTACAGAAGAATGCTGAAGAATAGATGGGTAGATGACATAACTAATGAGGAGATATTGAATAAGATTGGGGAGAAGAGAAGTTTGTGGCACAACTTGACTGGAAGAAGGGATCGACTTCTAGGACATGTTCTGAGACATCAAGAGATCACCAGTGTAGTGTTGGAGGGGAGCGTGGTGGGTAAAAATCGTAGAGGGAGACCAATAGATGAATACACCAAGCAGATTCAGAAGAATGTAGGTTGCAGTAGGTACTGGGAGATGAAGAAGCTTGCACAGGATAGAGTAGCATGGAGAGCTGCATCAAACCAGCCTCAGGGACTGTAGGCTACAACAATATAAATTAAGAGAGCGCAATTTCATTTACTCTGTATTAACCTTAGAGAGTGACTTCTGCTAACCTTGGTATTTATTTGATTGTTTGTTATTTTAAAAGTGAAACCGATTTCTCATATGCTTAAAGGTAATTCAGTTCAATCTTTCAATAGTCAAAAATAAATGCTTGCCGTTTTCTAAATTTTGCATTAAGTTACACTGAGGTTACTGAACGTCTTTTTTTGCATTACATTTAACGTTATTTTCAAAATTTAGTGTTTCAGAATGAGTAACTTCAAGTAGTGGGGCAACTGATAACGCGATTGATGTTAGCTGATGACACGATTACCGTTATCCAAGATAGTGGCTTTTGGAGGGATGATAGCTCAATTGCGCTACCTCTACTAACCTAAAAAAAATGGCGAGAAAGAATTGGCTATCTCCACTAACCTAAGTCAACTCTTCCTAGGAAGTAGGCATAAGTCTTTATTTAAACCATTAGAGGTAGTACCACTATCAAGTGTTTTTCGCCATGCTCTTGCCAAAATGTTCACGAATTTTCCTCTAAGAGCTTACTCCTGCAGCTGATGCAAGTTATTATGATATTGTCATTCAATTCGAATATAATTTTTATAAATTTGTTTAAATATGTTTAAATTTGATTAGATTTCTTTAAATTTATTATCTACCTACGGCATTAGTGTGTTACCACCACGAGGCTGAGATATAGGTTGTCGTATGTTACATCAAATCATTCAACTCTACACATAAGTCCTTATTAAGCAGTTAGAGCGAAATTAACGTGGCATTTTCCAAGAGGATTGTGGTACTTGCCTCTAAGAGCTTACTCCACAAAATCATGGGAGTTAGTGTTTGTGTTGCCTCCACTAGAGCCTGCTCATTCAATTCGGATATAATTTGTTTAAATTTATTATCTACCTACAGCATTAGTGTCGTGTTACCGCCATAGGGGGCTAAGATATCGATAGCTCTATTACTTGCACTGGACATAAGTCCTTATTTAAACAATTAGAACCTCTACATCCATCAAGTGTGTTCGCCACCGTCTTTGAGAATGTTCACGAAAATTTGCTCTAACACTTTATTCTTGCAGCTGATGAGAGTTAGTATGGTGTTTCCTTTCAATTCGAATATAAGTTTGTTCAAATTTTTATAAATTTATTGCCTATCTGCTGCATTAGTTTCATGCTACCGCCATAACAGGCTGAGATATGAATAACTGTAGTTACATGAACTAGACATAAATCTTTTTTTTTAACGACTATAGCACTACAACCATCCACTCTGCTCACGAAATTTGCTCTAAGCAGCCGATGGGAGTTAGTAGCGTGTTTCCAATTCACTTCGAATAGTAATCTCTGTAAATTTGTATTAATTTCTTTAAATTTGTTTAAATTTATTATCTACCTACAGCATTAGTGTTGTATTACCGCCACAAGAGGCTTAGATATCGATGTTTTAATAGCTGTAGTACATGCACTGTATCTACGTGACAGCGTTGTGTTTCGTCCTCGGATAATAAACACGTGTCAGTAGAGTAAGTGCGGGAATCGGCATAAGAGGGTGACATACGTAAAAAGAGAGCCAGACTTTGACGCTCGAAACACCAGATCTCTTCCACTGGCCCACAATGGAGCCGGTGTTGGTCTCTATTCTAGACGTTGCAGTTCACACATAAGGCGAATCTGCAAGATGGGTCCTATGGAGAGTCCCTCGAATACCAGGTCGAACGTACACCAGGATCGAGCGTCACCGCGTTGACAGTGCACCATACTACGTTCCAGTGCACGGTAGGACACGTCAATTCGACGACATTAAGCGACCGGCGGCGATAGTAGTGTGCGGCAGGTGACTGGCTGTTGGTAAGCGAGAGACGGGGAGGTTGCCGTACTCCAGGTAAAGCCTGCCAAAGCAGGAAAAGGGCACCCGTGTCTGACCTGAGGGTCAAGGGAACACGGTGCCAGGCCATATCCGTCAGTAGGCCGGTGAGGCTGGTCGGTCATCGTCGCCATAGCCTGCGGGTGCAAACTAACGAAGAGAAATACTGCTCGATAGTCGAACACTGGACAAGGCCAAGTCCGCCTCGTTCTTTCGGAAGAGTGACGGAGAGTAATATCGAACCTTTAATATCATTCCAGCGCTGACAAAGGAACGAATGTCGGCCACGATGCTTCCGAGCTATGTGTTTAGGCATCGGTAGTGTTTGGTCGCTACATGTGCGGAATTCGTGATGCCCGATAGACGTTAACACTCATTCGGTCCGTTGATGTAGCGCACCTACACACACGAAGACGAAGATCCACAAGCCCAGCACTTGCAAGAGACTCCGAGAATTGATGGTGGGTCGTGCGTGAGATGTAGGCCGTGAAGTCGATACCGAGACAACCGGATGTTATCGCGCAGTGCCACCCTCGCAGGTGTGCATCCAACACGCGATCTAGTGTAGCTTCGAAGTGGCTAACCAATCCAATGATTTGCGAACATCACGTTCGTCACGAAGAGGTAACATCAGATCATCAGCATACGCAGTGCACCTAAAAAAGAAGCCACCAAGAGACAAACCCGTGAGGCGGTGTCGCAGCCCGCACAACAAAGGTTCTACTGCAGGGCGTACAGTATTGTCCATAATAGGCGTACCTGTGTAACACAGCGGCGAATTTACAAGGTGTTCGACAGTCTAACGTTGACAAGCGCTTTCCCTGTTGCGCC
Source organism: Schistocerca gregaria (assembly GCF_023897955.1). NCBI lineage: Eukaryota > Metazoa > Arthropoda > Insecta > Orthoptera > Acrididae > Schistocerca > Schistocerca gregaria. Next base: position 1,947 of record NW_026062995.1, on the reverse strand, counting down.
ACGTAGGAGACGAGTAACACCTCGGAGGAAGCGTCGGGGTAATGCTTATTCTGAAGAACAGCAGTTTAGTACGTATGACTGACGCAATCAAATGCTTGACGAACATCGCAGCCAGAGCTCCCGATACGCGACGCACCTTAGCGAGGGCAATCAGCGGCACAGGGCGGAGCGGATATTATGCATCCCACCTATCGATGACTCATCAATTGATAGGACACGGGACGTCGTACGCAGAATTCGAGCTGCCACTCGATGCGTGAGATTTAGGAACCAGGTTTTAAATTGTATGACATTTCCAGGGGCAGATGTGGACTGTGACCACAATCTATTGATTATGAACTGTAGATTAAAACTCAATAAACTGCAAAAAGGTGGGAATTTAAGGAGATGGGATCTGGATGAACTGAAAGAACCAGAGGTTGTAAGGAGTTTCAAGGAGAGCATAAGGGAACAATTGAGAGGAATAGGGCAAACAAATACAGTAGAAGAAGAATGAGTAGGTTTGAGGGATGAAGTAGTGAAGGCAGCAGTGGATCAAGTAAGTAAAAAGACGAGGGCTAGTAAAAGTCCTTGGGTAACAGAAGATATATTGAATTTAATTGATGAAAGGAGAAAATATAAAAATGCAGTAAATGAAGCGGGCAAAAAGGAATATAACCGTCTCAAAAATGAGATCGACAGGAAGTGCAAAATGGCTAAGCAGGGATGGCTATAGGACAAATGTAAGGATGCAGAGGCTTATTACAAAAAACTGGATGGTTTGTCACCTAATGGTTCCATGTCACAGACATCAGCGAAAGTTCTTCACCAAAAGTTATGCACAGATCACATCTGGATCACCAGTGAAGACGGAACAGGCTAATATTGTTGCTCACATGCCAGTTGCGCAGTGAACTAGCTTTATTGCTGTACACCTGTACTGTGTTGAGGGACAAGGATAAAGTGATGGCATGGCGATGGAACTTGATGAGGTTTGTTTGCCATAAATACATTGACTCTGCACAAAAGAGTAAACAAGTAACCGGCAAATGAAATCTATTTATAATGTCTACTAGCTGGTGAATGCGGTAAATGATGTTCTCACAGGAGTGCACGTTGAGGGCATACAGGCCTCAGTGATATGAGCATGTCGTCCGATCACGTGACCACGGAATAACAATGGACGTAAGTCTGGAGTGAAGCAAACTTTCTTTATGAACCACCAGGCACACTGTACTTAGGAACGAAAGCGAAACATGTGGACAGCCCTAAATAAAGCCAAACACATCAGTAGCTCACGTTAAACTCAACCCAAGTAGTCCATGGCTTGTGCACCTGACCCAGAATACGTGTATACACGGTACTATAGCCCATCTCAAACTGGTTTGTTTTTTACTCCTGTGTGCATCATACCATTGTCATAATTCGGCCTAACAGAATATTTGCTTGTCAGTGGACACCACGTGCCACACGCTTTGCGCTGATTGCCGTCCACATATTTCTGCGGGACAGCTGTCGTGATAGTCACTAGGGGAAAGATAGACACTGCCTACAGGAAAATTAAGGAGACCTTTGGAGAAAAGAGAACCACTTGCATGGATTTCAAGATTTGAGATGGAAACGCAGTTCTAAGCAAAGAAGGGAAACCAGAAATGTGGAAGGAGTATATAGAGGGTCTATACAAGGGCGGTGTTCTTGAGGACAATATCATACAACAGGAGGAAAATGTAGATGAAGTTGAAATAGGAGATATGATACTGCATCAAGAGTTTGACAAAGCACTGGAAGACCTAAGTCGAAATAAGGCCCCAGGAGTAGACAACATTCAATTAGAACTACTGACAGCCTTGGGAGAGCCAAGCCTAACACAACTACCATCTGGTGACCAAAATGCATGGGACAGAAAAATTACCCTCAGACTTCAAGAAGAATATAATAATTCCAATCCAAAAACACGCGATCTAGTGT
>NW_026062994.1:22500-28070 GCF_023897955.1 Schistocerca gregaria | reverse complement strand
AGACGACTTAGGTACCGGGCGGGGTGTTGTACTCGGTAGAGCAGTTGCCACGCTGCGATCTGTTGAGACTCAGCCCTAGCTTGGGGGATTCGTCTTGTCGCGAGACGAGACCCCCGCGGCTGGGCGCCAGGGGCACGTGTGCCCGTTTCCCGTGCTGTGTTTTTGTCTTTCCTTTTTTTTTTTCGTTTAGTACATCTGGGCGTATCGGTTGGGCCGGGCAGCCACCCCCAAGGGCGCTGCATTGTGTGCGGCGGACTGAGGCGTATCGGTTTTGCGGGGGGCCCCACCTGCCGCCGGCGTGGGTGCTGCGATGGGTGCCACGGCGGCGGCGGCCGGGCGCGCAGTCTACTGCCGCTCTACAGCGTATCACTTTGCGGCCGGCGTCGGCGTCGGCCGGAGTGTGGTCCGCCTTCGTCGTGGCCCGCGCCCCCTGGTAGCATAGCGTCCACCGCAGTACGGTGAACTACAATACCCCGCACACTATGGATGTGAAATAAAATATAATAACACATGATGCTTCGTAAGAAAATAGACTTGGGATAGGGTGTGTCGTTGGCAAGTCCCCGGGGCGGTTAGTGTGGGTGGTGATAAGTCGTTAGGGGAGGGTGAGGGTACGGCCACCTATGGGAATGTGCGTGAACTGCGCGAGGCAGAGTGTCAAAAGACGGCATCGCCATCTATGAAGATAGGACGGAAGCACGTGCAATGCCGACAGTACGTGCGCCATCTGTAGGTGCCCCGCGACATGACGTGGTGCAACGACGGTACCGCCACCTGGGGGAGGCCACGCGGACTAGGCCAAGTATGGGGCCCACAGTGCTCATTTGCCGAGCCCACCCACACAAAACCTGCACCCCCCTCCAGCGCAGGAGCCGCAACCCGGGTGCGTAGGCCGCACCAAGTGCTCCACCCGCGACCGTACGTGCCCCGCCGAAATCGCAACTCCGGCGGATGAACGGCGGACTTTTCTCGCAGTCGTAAGTTGCAATCCACCCCTATATCTTGCGTCTCATGAAGAGTTATATCAAGTATGCCAAATTCCCGCTGTCCCTATACATGCAGTAAGTTCGTCATGGGCGCTGGCCGGCAGGCCGCGAGACCTGACGCCCGGCGGCAAAGAGTGCCCCTCTGAGGATATAGATGTTCCGTTCCGCCGCACAATGGTGACGGTGACCGCTGCCTGCGGTGGCAACGCTGGGCAGAGTCGATACTCGCCGTGTGGTGGAAGGTAAACATTATGCGGTACATCAGTACTTTCCTAATAGTTCGGTCGTCTCACGGCACTGCTTAGTAAATGATGCAAGGCCACATATAGATGATTTATGCGAATGTCCCTATACGTGCTGTAAGACTGGGCACACAACGTGAATCGCACGTCAGCCACACACTCGAACATGCACCACTCTCGGCCTGCAACGGAGACACACAATACGTAAACATCTGGAATGCGACAATGTCGAGTGCATCCTCTCTGCCACATTGCACCGTCGACACTATGATAACCAGAGCAGTAGGTCCACCTATAAAAGCACAATACCCCACTCCTCCGACAACTACCATTGCTCAGATAAACCAACACCACCAACACACATCCTACACAGAGGGGCACCAAATATCACCCCCCCGCCCTCGTGTTATACCACATGAAAAATTGCAGAAGTGAGAGACACAGACCCGCCAGCCTCTTGCTACAAGCATCGAACCGACGTGACATATCTGACGGTGACTCAGGCATCCGCGTACTGCCACAACTATCCACCCCCCCCCCCCCCCACTCTCTCTCTGCCCCCTTCCCACACAATACCGAATTTAACCAACTTTATCGCTTAACCTAACTGTGGCTGTACCAGATTATCGCTTAACCTAACTGTGGCTGTACCAGATTATCGCTTAACCTAACTGTGGCTGTACCAGATTATCGCTTAACCTAACTGTGGCTGTACCAGATTATCGCTTAACCTAACTGTGGCTGTACCAGATTATCGCTTAACCTAACTGTGGCTGTACCAGATTATCGCTTAACCTAACTGTGGCTGTACCAGATTATCGCTTAACCTAACTGTGGCTGTACCAGATTATCGCTTAACCTAACTGTGGCTGTACCAGATTATCGCTTAACCTAACTGTGGCTGTACCAGATTATCGCTTAACCTAACTGTGGCTGTACCAGATTATCGCTTAACCTAACTGTGGCTGTACCAGATTATCGCTTAACCTAACTGTGGCTGTACCAGATTATCGCTTAACCTAACTGTGGCTGTACCAGATTATCGCTTAACCTAACTGTGGCTGTACCAGATTATCGCTTAACCTAACTGTGGCTGTACCAGATTATCGCTTAACCTAACTGTGGTTGTACCAGATTATCCCTTAACCTAACTCAATTTGTCCCTTAACCTAACTCAATTTGTCCCTTAACCTAACTCAATTTGTCCCTTAACCTAACTCAATTTGTCCCTTAACCTAACTCAATTTGTCCCTTAACCTAACTCAATTTGTCCCTTAACCTAACTCAATTTGTCCCTTAACCTAACTCAATTTGTCCCTTAACCTAACTCAATTTGTCCCTTAACCTAACTCAATTTGTCCCTTAACCTAACTCAATTTGTCCCTTAACCTAACTCAATTTGTCCCTTAACCTAACTCAATTTGTCCCTTAACCTAACTCAATTTGTCCCTTAACCTAACTCAATTTGTCCCTTAACCTAACTCAATTTGTCCCTTAACCTAACCCACGTTGTCCCTTAACCTAACCCACGTTGTCCCTTAACCTAACCCACGTTGTCCCTTAACCTAACCCACGTTGTCCCTTAACCTAACCCACGTTGTCCCTTAACCTAACCCACGTTGTCCCTTAACGTAACCCACGTTGTCCCTTAACGTAACCCACGTTGTCCCTTAACGTAACCCACGTTGTCCCTTAACGTAACCCACGTTGTCCCTTAACGTAACCCACGTTGTCCCTTAACGTAACCCACGTTGTCCCTTAACCTAACCCACGTTGTCCCTTAACCTAACCCACGTTGTCCCTTAACCTAACCCACGTTGTCCCTTAACCTAACCCACGTTGTCCCTTAACCTAACCCACGTTGTCCCTTAACCTAACCCACGTTGTCCCTTAACCTAACCCACGTTGTCCCTTAACCTAACCCACGTTGTCCCTTAACCTAACCCACGTTGTCCCTTAACCTAACCCACGTTGTCCCTTAACCTAACCCACGTTGTCCCTTAACCTAACCCACGTTGTCCCTTAACCTAACCCACGTTGTCCCTTAACCTAACCCACGTTGTCCCTTAACCTAACCCACGTTGTCCCTTAACCTAACCCACGTTGTCCCTTAACGTAACCCACGTTGTCCCTTAACGTAACCCACGTTGTCCCTTAACGTAACCCACGTTGTCCCTTAACGTAACCCACGTTGTCCCTTAACGTAACCCACGTTGTCCCTTAACCTAACCCACGTTGTCCCTTAACCTAACCCACGTTGTCCCTTAACCTAACCCACGTTGTCCCTTAACCTAACCCACGTTGTCCCTTAACCTAACCCACGTTGTCCCTTAACCTAACCCACGTTGTCCCTTAACCTAACCCACGTTGTCCCTTAACCTAACCCACGTTGTCCCTTAACCTAACCCACGTTGTCCCTTAACCTAACCCACGTTGTCCCTTAACCTAACCCACGTTGTCCCTTAACCTAACCCACGTTGTCCCTTAACCTAACCCACGTTGTCCCTTAACCTAACCCACGTTGTCCCTTAACCTAACCCACGTTGTCCCTTAACCTAACCCACGTTGTCCCTTAACCTAACCCACGTTGTCCCTTAACCTAACCCACGTTGTCCCTTTGCCTAACATAGTTCACTGCTCGGAATCTCTGGTGTCGTTGTTATCCTCATGTAGATGTCTTGCGAGTGTTGCTTACTTTCCACATATTCCCGCTATCCACTGTCAATTGTACTGCAATAGGACTATATCGCCCCCCCCCCCCCCTCTGCCCCTCTCTTTGTGTCTCCGTCCTCTCAAGCTGGTCGGTCTGGCGTTTGAGTGTTAAATGAGCCTCGCAGCTGTTCAGTTGCGTTCAGATGTCGACGCCCTCAGTGTACGTCGTGGTATGGTCTGTGTCCATTGTCCGCTGATGTCGTACGCGTAACCCACACGCTGTACCGATCATCGGTAGTTACGTACAGAGTGAAGTAGTGTGATACGTGTGACCGTACGCTGGCTGTGCCCAACGGTGTCGAATCTCAATTTCCATATGTTGTGCTCGATGCTACTTGTCTCGTCTCCCAATAACAGCTAGGTTGCACTGTGGTACGCCGTAGAGGCGTGTGGGAGGAACGTACGAACGCATTGTATGTCACCCTGGGTCGCTGGGGGTGGTGGTGCGGTGAGTCAGGTCAGGTCAGCGTGAGCCGTGTGATGTAGTGACGCGTGTATTCCGACTTTGTCGTATTGCCTCACACAAAGTGCTACCCTGGTGGACCGCGTTCCATATCTGGGACATGCCGCAGATGCCGGTTGACAGTGGATCGCGGAAGGGACATCGCATACGTGCGCGGGCCACCTTCCACGTGTTCTCTTCTGCACATGTCGCAGTGTGTATGTGGTCTGATGTAGCGTGTCGTGACACATGACATCCTGGCATGCAAGAATTGTTGAATTCGCAAATGTAGGTGGACATCTACGTTTACTGCCCAAGATACGCAAATGAACTGGAAATCCGTTGTTGAGCGGTTGTTCACGCTGGAGGTGAATCTGTGATGGCGACGATCGGTACAGCTATTAACCGGTTGTTTCAGCGGTACCCGCCACATCCACACACGTGACTAGGCCCATGTGGGTATGAAGCGATACGCGGCGGTGGCTTGGTGGGACTGTTCCCGGCCGGTGAAGGGGGGCCGCCCGGCGTGTTGGCCGCGCGCTGCGTGGGCGCACGCGCAACAGGCGGCTGGTGGGGGGCGCCGAGTGGCAGGAGCGCCAGCCGACGGGCTCGGCAGGCGGCGCAGCTACGCTGCGGCGCACCCTGCACGCGGCGCCTGGCGGCCAAAGTTGGTTCAGCCGAGCCCGGTGCGAAGCGCGGTGGACATCTGCAGTGTGCTGGTCTGATTGAGGACTGTGTGCGTTGAGGATGCGCCGCCGCCTGGCACTCGGCGCCGCGACGCCGTCTGCTGCTCGGTCGCCCCAGCGGTTCTCGCAGGTGGTTTGTATCGCAGTTGTGCGGACGTGTTGGCGCGTGCGCTGTGCTGGGAGAGTTCGCTTCTGCACCCAAGTGGGGCTTTGCCCTTGTGTGGCGCTGGCGTTGGAGCTGCCGGTCACCATAGGTGGCGCGTGTTGTCTCCCGCCGGCAATGCCACGACAGCACGCTCCCGGGCCTCTGTCGGCAGCGGCAAGCTCAGTTGGGAGCAAGGGTGTTCGCACTAAAACCGTCTACTCGCCTAACTCCGGGCGATTGCGCCTCTCTCGAAACCGACCAAGTACCTAGGACGGCGCTGCGCGCCGCCGGGACCTGAGAGGGTTTCGAGGTGTATCGTGCAGGGGAGCTCGGCCTCCTCCTGTTTGCAGAATAATT
>NW_026062994.1:10000-12500 GCF_023897955.1 Schistocerca gregaria | reverse complement strand
TCCCTTAACCTAACCCACGTTGTCCCTTAACCTAACCCACGTTGTCCCTTAACCTAACCCACGTTGTCCCTTAACCTAACCCACGTTGTCCCTTAACCTAACCCACGTTGTCCCTTAACCTAACCCACGTTGTCCCTTAACCTAACCCACGTTGTCCCTTAACCTAACCCACGTTGTCCCTTAACCTAACCCACGTTGTCCCTTAACGTAACCCACGTTGTCCCTTAACGTAACCCACGTTGTCCCTTAACGTAACCCACGTTGTCCCTTAACGTAACCCACGTTGTCCCTTAACGTAACCCACGTTGTCCCTTAACCTAACCCACGTTGTCCCTTAACCTAACCCACGTTGTCCCTTAACCTAACCCACGTTGTCCCTTAACCTAACCCACGTTGTCCCTTAACCTAACCCACGTTGTCCCTTAACCTAACCCACGTTGTCCCTTAACCTAACCCACGTTGTCCCTTATCTGTCTCGCGTGTGTCCCTTAACCTAACCCACGTTGTCCCTTAACCTAACCCACGTTGTCCCTTAACCTAACCCACGTTGTCCCTTAACCTAACCCACGTTGTCCCTTAACCTAACCCACGTTGTCCCTTAACCTAACCCACGTTGTCCCTTAACCTAACCCACGTTGTCCCTTAACCTAACCCACGTTGTCCCTTAACCTAACCCACGTTGTCCCTTAACCTAACCCACGTTGTCCCTTAACCTAACCCACGTTGTCCCTTAACCTAACCCACGTTGTCCCTTAACCTAACCCACGTTGTCCCTTTGCCTAACATAGTTCACTGCTCGGAATCTCTGGTGTCGTTGTTATCCTCATGTAGATGTCTTGCGAGTGTTGCTTACTTTCCACATATTCCCGCTATCCACTGTCAATTGTACTGCAATAGGACTATATCGCCCCCCCCCCCCCCCCTCTGCCCCTCTCTTTGTGTCTCCGTCCTCTCAAGCTGGTCGGTCTGGCGTTTGAGTGTTAAATGAGCCTCGCAGCTGTTCAGTTGCGTTCAGATGTCGACGCCCTCAGTGTACGTCGTGGTATGGTCTGTGTCCATTGTCCGCTGATGTCGTACGCGTAACCCACACGCTGTACCGATCATCGGTAGTTACGTACAGAGTGAAGTAGTGTGATACGTGTGACCGTACGCTGGCTGTGCCCAACGGTGTCGAATCTCAATTTCCATATGTTGTGCTCGATGCTACTTGTCTCGTCTCCCAATAACAGCTAGGTTGCACTGTGGTACGCCGTAGAGGCGTGTGGGAGGAACGTACGAACGCATTGTATGTCACCCTGGGTCGCTGGGGGTGGTGGTGCGGTGAGTCAGGTCAGGTCAGCGTGAGCCGTGTGATGTAGTGACGCGTGTATTCCGACTTTGTCGTATTGCCTCACACAAAGTGCTACCCTGGTGGACCGCGTTCCATATCTGGGACATGCCGCAGATGCCGGTTGACAGTGGATCGCGGAAGGGACATCGCATACGTGCGCGGGCCACCTTCCACGTGTTCTCTTCTGCACATGTCGCAGTGTGTATGTGGTCTGATGTAGCGTGTCGTGACACATGACATCCTGGCATGCAAGAATTGTTGAATTCGCAAATGTAGGTGGACATCTACGTTTACTGCCCAAGATACGCAAATGAACTGGAAATCCGTTGTTGAGCGGTTGTTCACGCTGGAGGTGAATCTGTGATGGCGACGATCGGTACAGCTATTAACCGGTTGTTTCAGCGGTACCCGCCACATCCACACACGTGACTAGGCCCATGTGGGTATGAAGCGATACGCGGCGGTGGCTTGGTGGGACTGTTCCCGGCCGGTGAAGGGGGGCCGCCCGGCGTGTTGGCCGCGCGCTGCGTGGGCGCACGCGCAACAGGCGGCTGGTGGGGGGCGCCGAGTGGCAGGAGCGCCAGCCGACGGGCTCGGCAGGCGGCGCAGCTACGCTGCGGCGCACCCTGCACGCGGCGCCTGGCGGCCAAAGTTGGTTCAGCCGAGCCCGGTGCGAAGCGCGGTGGACATCTGCAGTGTGCTGGTCTGATTGAGGACTGTGTGCGTTGAGGATGCGCCGCCGCCTGGCACTCGGCGCCGCGACGCCGTCTGCTGCTCGGTCGCCCCAGCGGTTCTCGCAGGTGGTTTGTATCGCAGTTGTGCGGACGTGTTGGCGCGTGCGCTGTGCTGGGAGAGTTCGCTTCTGCACCCAAGTGGGGCTTTGCCCTTGTGTGGCGCTGGCGTTGGAGCTGCCGGTCACCATAGGTGGCGCGTGTTGTCTCCCGCCGGCAATGCCACGACAGCACGCTCCCGGGCCTCTGTCGGCAGCGGCAAGCTCAGTTGGGAGCAAGGGTGTTCGCACTAAAACCGTCTACTTGCCTAACTCCGGGCGATTGCGCCTCTCTCGAAACCGACCAAGTACCTAGGACGGCGCTGCGCGCCGCCGGGACCTGAGAGGGTTTCGAGGTGTATCGTGCAGGGGAGCTCGGCCTCCTCCTGTTTGCAGAATAA
>NW_026062993.1:0-24172 GCF_023897955.1 Schistocerca gregaria | reverse complement strand
ACAATCTGTTCTTTGAAATTCTTGCTATGTGGCGAGCAACGATATCCTGTTGAGCACTTCGAAAATTTCAGTGTTTGTGCAACTCCCTGTAGATCTTCCATTTATACTATGTTCGTTACTTACAGGCACATAACTTATTTGTAATTGTTCCTTTTGAATATGAATAGTTTTTTTTCTTTTGTTCTATATTTTAAGGCTTCAGATGCTTATATTACTGGTAAGGTAGTTGTAAAGTACAAAATGGCTAACCAGAAACAGCTAGATGATAAATGTAGGTCAACAGAAGCATGTATAACCAGAGGATTGATAGATACCATCTATGTATAAGTCAAAGAGGCCTTTGGAAAAAAGAGAAACATCTGTATGAATATCAAGAGCTCAGATGGATCGTCTTTGGTAGGCAAAGAAGGGAAAAACTGAAAGGTGGAAGGAATACATGCAAGAGACTGTACAAGGGAAATGGATTTCATGGCTATATTGTAAAAGGGGAAGTAGATGAAGATGAGATAAGAGATATAGTGGGAAGAATTTGACAGATCACTGGAATAGCTAAGCCAAAACAAGATCTCTGGCATAGACAACATTTCCCTCAGAACTGCTAATATCCTGAGAGCACCGGCCCTGAAAAAACTTATCTGCCTGATGTACAATATTTATTTATTTATTTGTCATATGTCTGCTTGTGTCTGTGTATGTGCGGATGGATATGTGTGTGTGTGTGTGCGAGTGTACACCTGTCCTTTTTTTCCCCTAAGGGAAGTCTTTCCGCTCCCGGGATTGGAATGACTCCTTACCCTCTCCCTTAAAACCCACATCCTTTCATTTTTCCCTCTCCTTCCCTCTTTCCTGACGAAGCAACTGCCAGTTGTGAAAGCTCGTAATTCTGTGTGTGTGTTTGTGTGTTTTGTTCATGTGCCTGTCTGCCGGCGCTTTCCCGCTTGGTAAGTCTTGGAATCTTTGTTTTTAATATAAATCTTTTTTTCAGTACATATATTGTACACAGGATACTGGACAGAAAACCTTTTTAGCTATTGGTTTTTCAAACATCAAACATACATTATTAAAATTTTTATGACAAATTGAATCTAGAAAGTTAATAATTACAAATTTTTGAAATACTGTATATTTATAACTAATTTCCTACAATTAAATATACAAGTTACATTTTTTCTTGCATAAGATACTGTGAGATTGAATAGTAACAGTTTTTCAGAAGGTAGGCTGTTACGAACTTTTTAAAGCTTTGGTAATCTGTTGTAAAGTTTTGTTCCTGCGTGATATACACCTTTTTGGCATAATGGGGTGTTACAATGATTAGCCTAACATGTATGTCACTGTCTGACCTGGTACTGTAATCATGGACACTTTTGTTTTGAGGAAAAAGGTGTTCTTTTCTCAGTATGCTTTTTTTGACATGCATGACTACTTCCAGTATATAAATGCAGGAAAAGAGTAGGATCTTTAGATCTTTAAAGAAAGGTTTGCATTGTTTTCTGCTACTCACTTGTTTCATTATTCTTATAATTGTCTTTTTTTCCTGAAAACGGTTATGGCCTGGTGTATATTTCCCCCGAAAATGATACTGTACTTCAGTATTGAATGTAAGCGAGCAAAGTATACAGCCCTAACTATTCCTGCTCTAGTATTGTTGCAGAGAATTCTTACTACATAGCTCATTTTTGCTAGTTTTGAATGTAGGGATGTGATATGAGTGCTCCATTGAAGATTTTCCTGGATATGAATCCCAAGAAATTTAGTTTCATTGACAGCACTAATGTTTTGGTTAACTATGCATATTACAGGTTGTGCTGGATTATATGTATGAGACAGGGGGGTATATCCTCAGACTTTAAGAAATATGTAATAATTCCAATTCCCAAGAAAGCAAATGCTGACAGATGTGAATATTACTGAACCAGCACTTTAATGAGCCATGGTTGCAAATCACTGACACGAATTATTAATGTAAGAGTGAAAAAACTGGAAGAAACTAAACTCAACCATTCTGTTGAGGAGGTCCTTGAAAAATTAAGGTGATCCTTGTTGTATTGTTGATTGCATTTTCTTCAGCTTATGGACTGACTTTATTTGGGTTCATAAACATTTATTTTTATCTGTTATTACTTTTGTAATTTCATGTACTGACACATTCCATGACCTTGGAGATTTGCTCCTCAATTTGGTCCTACAGAACTTGATGTGTAAATAAAAATAAAATCAGTTTGGGTCCTGCTGAAATGTTGGAACATGTGAGGCAATACTGACCCAACAGCTTATCTTAGAAGATAAGTTAAATAAAGGAATATCTGTGTTTATAGCTTTTGTAGACAAAGAGAAACCTTTTGACGTTGTTGACTAGTGTACACCCTTTAAAATTCTGAAGGTAGCAGGGGTAAAATATAAGGAGCAAAACATTATATACAACTTGTGTAGAAACTTGATGGCAGTAATAGAAGTCGAAGGACATGAAAGGGTCAAGAAGGAAGTAATGTTATTCAGTCTGTACCTTGAGCAAGCATTAAAGGGAACCAAAGATAAATTTGTAGGAGGAATTAAAGTTCAGGAGAAGAAATAAAAACTTGAGCTATGCCAATGACACTGTAATTCTGTCAGAGACAACAAATGGTATGGAAGTTGCAATGGAACTTACCTGAATTTCATAGCCTCTCCTCAGTAGCACCTTTCTTGGTCACCAAAAAGCTGAAAATCTAATTGTATGTGGGACACCATTTGTTCATTAATGTACACGCGCCTTATTTTAGATGACAAAAACAAAGAAAACACACATTTTACTCACCCTAAGTTCAGTTATTAATTAAGGCAGCCAGATCTTACAATACAAACAACCATTAGCACAAGTCTACAGACCAGCATGTTAAATTACGGTGAGAAGTAACTTGTTCTATTGTGACAGAAAACAATCTTTCTATTTTATATGAAAAATCACAGTTCTCATTCATCATGGCACAGTTAAAATTTACGACAGTCTTTTAGTAATTTGTTAAAGACAACTACAAGTTGATAGTTCATCTGGGACAGTTCAGAACATTAATCACCGAGTCTATCAGTAGTTAGTATTGATACGAATAACATCATTCAACCTTGACAACCACTGCACAATTCAGAAAGGATGTTTGTTAGTTTTACATACTGAGGCCACTCAAAAGTAATTAAGTATTAAAGACCATGAGTTTCATTGTTTCTGGTGCATTTATTCTTGTTTGCACAATGTACATAGGCCTAATATAAATCTGAATCAAATAGTGAGAGAACATCCAGCATAGATGTTACTCATTAGCTCTCTGACTGTATACTGATTATTCTAGGAGATGTCTCACTATTTATAGATTGGAGTAAAAAAACCTGTTTTGAAATGTATATAATGCTTTGAAATATCAGTAGACTAGATTTTACTGTTTAGCATTACCTTCAAGAATCAATGGAATTTTGAATAACAAAAATGTTACTAATTACAAATTATAAAAATAGATGGAAATTATTTTTCTTCTACAGTGATTCTCCTTGACTACAAGATCTGTTCAAAAAATTCTGGAACATTCATAATTTTGCACAACTGGTGTGTTGGAGTGAATGCAGGTGGGACAACAGCACATGTCCGTATTTAATGTGTAACTGTCAGAAGTTTCATTGTTATATGTCTGTTAGTTACTGTTCATTGCTGTATTGAGTAGAACACGGTGTTGCACAGTTTGTGAATTTTGAGATGGCAGAGTTAGAGGAGCAATGCATCTGCAGTAAGTTTTGTGTGAAACTCGATAAAATCTTTATAGACACACACCGAATGATGCAGGAAGCCTATGGTAATGACTGCTTAAGCTATACTTCAAATTACAAATGGTTTAAAAATGGCCGGACAGAAGTTAAAGGTGACTCTCATTCAGGATGCTCTGCGGCATCTACCGAGGATGCTCCTGTCAGGAACACCAACGAAATTGTTCATGCTAGTCAAAGGCCGAATATGTGAGAGATTACAGAAGAATGTAACATTTCAGTTGGATCATTAATGAAATCCTGACACTGCATGTTGGAATGTATCATGTTGCTGCCAAGTTCATCCTGCAGCTCATGAGTCAAGATCAGAAAGACCTGCACCTTGCAATCTGTGAAGAGCTTTTGGATCGTGCAAATGAGAACGATATGTTCCTTAAGATGATCATAACTGATTATGACACATGGGTCAAGGTCTATGACGTTGAGATGCAGGTTCAGTCTTCAGAGTGGGTCAGAAAAGGTTTTCCAAGACCAAAAAAAGCTCGTTGGGTCAGGTCAAATGTCAAAGCCATGTTAATAGTTTTCTTTGAATTTGAAAGATTAATGGAAAATCTCATATAAAGATGTGAAACAATTACTAACAAAGAGATAGAGGGGCTGGCCAGTACTTACCTCAGCTCAGTACAGCCGATAGAAACACAAAAAACAACCGAAAATTTAAGCTCCTAGCTTTCGGAATAAATGTTCCTTCATCAGGGAGGAGAGAGGGGAAAGAAAGGGAAGAAGGGAAAGTGGATTTAGTTACTCACAACCCAGGTTATGAAGCAACAGGGAAAGGAAAACAGGGAAGGTAGCAAGGATGGAGGCATGGTTGTCAGAGGGAAGCCAAAGATATTCTACTGCAGGTACTGTGCCAGCTTCAAACCAAAGAGGATGCATACAGAAGTAAAGAGGTGTATAGTATAAAGATGTAGGATGGAAAGATGCATGAATGGCTAAAGAGGAAAGGGAAAGAGGAGAAGACTGAAAAGTAAATGGGAGTGAGGTTGTTTAACGTAGGTTTAGTCCAGGGGGATGGCGGGATGAAAGGATGTGCTGGAGTGCAAGTTCCCATCTCCGCAGTTCAGAGGGACTGGTGTTGGGTGGGAGAATCCAAATGGCACATACAGTGTAGCAGGTTCCTAGGTCCCTAGAATTATGCTGGAGGGCATGCTCCGCTACTGGGTATTGGACATCTCCTAGGCGGACAGTTCGTCTGTGTCCGTTCATGCGCTCAGCCAGTTTAGTTGTTGTCATACCGATGTAAAAGGCTGTGCAGTGCAGGCATGTCAGCTGATAAATGACATGTGTAGTCTCACACGTGGCCCTGCCTTGAATTGTGTATGTTTTCCTAGTAGCGGGGCTGGAGTAGGTGGTTGTGGGGGGATGCATGGGGCAGGTTTTGCAGCGGGGTCGGTTACAGGGGTAGGAACCGCTGGGTAGAGAAGGTAGTCTGGGAATATTGCAGGGTTTAACAAGGATGTTACGGAGGTTAGGGGGACGACGAAAGGCAACTCTGGGTGGTGTGGGGAGAATTTTGTCAAGGGATGATCTCATTTCAGGGGTTGACTTGAGAAAGTCATATCCCTGGCGGAGTAATTTATTGATGTATTCGAGGCCAGGATAATATTGGGTGACAAGGGGGATGCTTCTGTGTGGTCTGAGGGTAGGAATATTGTTGTTGGACGGGGAGGAATGTATTGCTCGGGAGATCTGTTTGTGGACAAGGTCTGCAGGATAGTTGCGGGAGAGGAAAGCACTGGTCAGGTTATTGGTGTAATTGTTGAGGGATTCGTCACTGGAGCAGATACGTTTGCCACGAATACCTAGGCTGTAGGGAAGGGAGCGTTTGATGTGGAATGGATGGCAGCTATCAAAGTGAAGGTACTGTTGTTTGTTGGTGGGTTTGATATGGACAGAGGTGTGGATGTGAGCTTCAACAAGATGAAGGTCAACATCCAGGAAGGTGGCTTTGGTTTTGGAGAAGGACCAGGTGAAATTCAGATTCGAAAAGGAGTTGAGGTTATGCAGGAAATTAAGGAGTGTTTCTTCACCATGAGTCCAGACCACAAAGATGTCATCTATAAACCTATACCAGGCCAGGGGAAGCAGCTGTTGGGTCTTCAGGAAAGCCTCCTCCATGCGGCCCATGAAGAGGTTGGCATAGGATGGAGCCATCCTGGTTCCCATGGCAGTTCCCCTGATTTGTTTGTAGGTCTGGCCTTCAAAAGTGAAGTAATTATGGGTGAGGATGAAGTTGGTAAGTGTGATAAGGAACGAGGTTTTTGGAAGATCTTCGGGTGGGCGTTGGGAGAGGTAGTGCTCAAGGGCAGAGAGACCATGGGTGTGTGGGATGTTTGTGTAAAGGGATGTAGCATCTATGGTGACAAGAAAGGTTTCAGGTGGGAGAGGAGTGGGAATGGATTTGAGGCGTTCTAGGAAGTGGTTTGTGTCCTTGATGTAGGATGGGAGTCTGCAGGTGATAGGTTGGAGGTGTTGGACTACCAGAGCTGAGATACGTTCTGTTGGGGCTTTGAAGCCTGCTACAATGGGACGGCCAGGATGGTTCTCTTTGTGGATTTTGGGTAATAGGTAGAAGGTAGGGGTACGTGGCTCAGGTGGAGTGAGTAAGTCTATGGAAGCCATTGTGAGGCCTTGTGAGGGACCTTGGATTTTTAGGATTTTCTGCAGCTCAGTCTGAAAGGAGGGAATGGGATCCTGGGTAACAGCTTTGTAGGTTGAGGTGTAGGAGAGTTGACGCAGTCCTTCTGCCACATACTCCACACGGTCAAGTACCACAGTTGTGGAGCCTTTATCCGCCGGAAGGATTACAATAGAGCGGTCTGTTTTCAGCTGCTTAATGGCACGGGATTCAGCTGGGGTGATGTTGGGGGTTGTCGGAATGTTCTTCAAGAAGGACTGGGAGGCAACACTGGATGTGAGGAATTCCTGAAACGTCTGCAAGGGATGGTTTTGGGGGAGGGGAGGAGGATCCCTTTGAGAAGGCGGTCGGAACTGTTCTAAACAAGGTTCAACACTGGGTCTAGTATTTGGGGGCTGTGTTTGGGTGGTGAAGTGATATTTCCAGTTGTGGTTCCGGGTGAAAGAGAGGAGATCTTTAACCAGGGCAGTGTGGTTGAATTTAGGTGTGGGGCTAAAGGTTAAGCCTTTTGATAGAACAGATGTCTCTTGAGGAGAGAGGGATCTGGATGAGAGGTTTAGAACTGAATTGGAGTTGGTGATATGTGGCATTTGACTGTGGTTATAGTTGAGATTTGGTCTGTGTGGGGTATGTGCTGGGATGGGGAGATTGAGTAGGGTGGCTAGGCTAGGTTTGTTGGCTATGAGGGGGGTTTGTTGACGGTTCTGTTGTGGTTGGTGTTTGTGAGGGATAGGGAGAGGGACCCCACTTCTTAGGTTGCACTAGCACTGTGGATAGTTTTTTCAGGTGGTGTGTGGCATGGGACTCAAGTTTGCGGCTGGCTTCTAGGATGATGTTCCTGAGTGTGTTCTCCAAGCAAGGGTTTGAGAGGTGGAGGACTTTGAAGAGAGATAGGAGCTGTTGGGAGTGGTGGTTACATGAAGTAGTGTAGAGGTTCAGGACAAGTTGGGTAAGGGCTAAGGATTGAAGGTTCTGGAAGTCCAGGAGAGATTGGTGGAAGGAGGAATTGCACCCAGAGATGGGAACTTTTACGGTAAGTCCTTTAGGGGTAATTCCAAAGGTTAAGCAGGAACGGAGGAAAAGTATGTGGGATTGCAGTTTGGCTACGGTAAATGCATGTTTCCGGAATGAATGTAAATAATGTGGTATAGGATTAGGGTACATAGTGGGTAACTGGTGGGTAGGGAAATTAAATAACTAAAGTTAGAATAGTAATCATAAGAAGGAATAAAACACGGAAGGAAGGGCGAGAAAGAAAGAAATTGTGTTGGTAACGTTAAATACCAAAGAAAGACCACCGAATAAGAAAAATACGGAAAAAGTTGACCAGACCAAGCAAGTATGTCCAGATTAGGGGAAAAAGACACACGCTGCTCAAAAACAGAGATAGCGAGTAGCGAAAAAAAGATCGCGCGTGACGCAAAAAAGATCGCGCGTGCCGCAAAAAAGATCGTGCGTGCGCAAAAAAGATCGCGTGTGCCGCAAAAAGGTTCGCGGGTGGCGCAGAAATGTTCCAAAAAATGTTTCCTGTGGCAGAGAAAGATAGACAATGGCACAAAAATATCACCAGCAACACGAAATCGACGGAATTGGATGATACTGATAGGTGTGGAAGAGATTGTTGGCACTGACTGTTGGCTGGAAAACAGCGAATAACGAACGTTAAAACTATGGAATGTTAAATAATGGAATGATAAATAAATCAATAAATAGAAAAAGAGAAGTGGACTATAAACCGAACAAGACAATAGGAGGCAAATGAAACTAGCACAGTTTATATATATATATATATATATATATATATATATATATATATATATATATATATAAAACACTAAAGAAGAGAAAGTGTTTAGGTGATAGATGTAAGTGATAGCTAACAAAAGGGACAAAACAATGAAGAATGTGGACCATATAGGTGATCTAACTAATTAATGGAAAATCTCATATAAAGATGTGAAACAATTACTAACAAAGAGATAGAGGGGCTGGCCAGTACTTACCTCAGCTCAGTACAGCCGATAGAAACACAAAAAACAACCGAAAATTTAAGCTCCTAGCTTTCGGAATAAATGTTCCTTCATCAGGGAGGAGAGAGGGGAAAGAAAGGGAAGAAGGGAAAGTGGATTTAGTTACTCACAACCCAGGTTATGAAGCAACAGGGAAAGGAAAACAGGGAAGGTAGCAAGGATGGAGGCATGGTTGTCAGAGGGAAGCCAAAGATATTCTACTGCAGGTACTGTGCCAGCTTCAAACCAAAGAGGATGCATACAGAAGTAAAGAGGTGTATAGTATAAAGATGTAGGATGGAAAGATGCATGAATGGCTAAAGAGGAAAGGGAAAGAGGAGAAGACTGAAAAGTAAATGGGAGTGAGGTTGTTTAACGTAGGTTTAGTCCAGGGGGATGGCGGGATGAAAGGATGTGCTGGAGTGCAAGTTCCCATCTCCGCAGTTCAGAGGGACTGGTGTTGGGTGGGAGAATCCAAATGGCACATACAGTGTAGCAGGTTCCTAGGTCCCTAGAATTATGCTGGAGGGCATGCTCCGCTACTGGGTATTGGACATCTCCTAGGCGGACAGTTCGTCTGTGTCCGTTCATGCGCTCAGCCAGTTTAGTTGTTGTCATACCGATGTAAAAGGCTGTGCAGTGCAGGCATGTCAGCTGATAAATGACATGTGTAGTCTCACACGTGGCCCTGCCTTGAATTGTGTATGTTTTCCTAGTAGCGGGGCTGGAGTAGGTGGTTGTGGGGGGATGCATGGGGCAGGTTTTGCAGCGGGGTCGGTTACAGGGGTAGGAACCGCTGGGTAGAGAAGGTAGTCTGGGAATATTGCAGGGTTTAACAAGGATGTTACGGAGGTTAGGGGGACGACGAAAGGCAACTCTGGGTGGTGTGGGGAGAATTTTGTCAAGGGATGATCTCATTTCAGGGGTTGACTTGAGAAAGTCATATCCCTGGCGGAGTAATTTATTGATGTATTCGAGGCCAGGATAATATTGGGTGACAAGGGGGATGCTTCTGTGTGGTCTGAGGGTAGGAATATTGTTGTTGGACGGGGAGGAATGTATTGCTCGGGAGATCTGTTTGTGGACAAGGTCTGCAGGATAGTTGCGGGAGAGGAAAGCACTGGTCAGGTTATTGGTGTAATTGTTGAGGGATTCGTCACTGGAGCAGATACGTTTGCCACGAATACCTAGGCTGTAGGGAAGGGAGCGTTTGATGTGGAATGGATGGCAGCTATCAAAGTGAAGATACTGTTGTTTGTTGGTGGGTTTGATATGGACAGAGGTGTGGATGTGAGCTTCAACAAGATGAAGGTCAACATCCAGGAAGGTGGCTTTGGTTTTGGAGAAGGACCAGGTGAAATTCAGATTCGAAAAGGAGTTGAGGTTATGCAGGAAATTAAGGAGTGTTTCTTCACCATGAGTCCAGACCACAAAGATGTCATCTATAAACCTATACCAGGCCAGGCGAAGCAGCTGTTGGGTCTTCAGGAAAGCCTCCTCCATGCGGCCCATGAAGAGGTTGGCATAGGATGGAGCCATCCTGGTTCCCATGGCAGTTCCCCTGATTTGTTTGTAGGTCTGGCCTTCAAAAGTGAAGTAATTATGGGTGAGGATGAAGTTGGTAAGTGTGATAAGGAACGAGGTTTTTGGAAGATCTTCGGGTGGGCGTTGGGAGAGGTAGTGCTCAAGGGCAGAGAGACCATGGGTGTGTGGGATGTTTGTGTAAAGGGATGTAGCATCTATGGTGACAAGAAAGGTTTCAGGTGGGAGAGGAGTGGGAATGGATTTGAGGCGTTCTAGGAAGTGGTTTGTGTCCTTGATGTAGGATGGGAGTCTGCAGGTGATAGGTTGGAGGTGTTGGACTACCAGAGCTGAGATACGTTCTGTTGGGGCTTTGAAGCCTGCTACAATGGGACGGCCAGGATGGTTCTCTTTGTGGATTTTGGGTAATAGGTAGAAGGTAGGGGTACGTGGCTCAGGTGGAGTGAGTAAGTCTATGGAAGCCATTGTGAGGCCTTGTGAGGGACCTTGGATTTTTAGGATTTTCTGCAGCTCAGTCTGAAAGGAGGGAATGGGATCCTGGGTAACAGCTTTGTAGGTTGAGGTGTAGGAGAGTTGACGCAGTCCTTCTGCCACATACTCCACACGGTCAAGTACCACAGTTGTGGAGCCTTTATCCGCCGGAAGGATTACAATAGAGCGGTCTGTTTTCAGCTGCTTAATGGCACGGGATTCAGCTGGGGTGATGTTGGGGGTTGTCGGAATGTTCTTCAAGAAGGACTGGGAGGCAACACTGGATGTGAGGAATTCCTGAAACGTCTGCAAGGGATGGTTTTGGGGGAGGGGAGGAGGATCCCTTTGAGAAGGCGGTCGGAACTGTTCTAAACAAGGTTCAACACTGGGTCTAGTATTTGGGGGCTGTGTTTGGGTGGTGAAGTGATATTTCCAGTTGTGGTTCCGGGTGAAAGAGAGGAGATCTTTAACCAGGGCAGTGTGGTTGAATTTAGGTGTGGGGCTAAAGGTTAAGCCTTTTGATAGAACAGATGTCTCTTGAGGAGAGAGGGATCTGGATGAGAGGTTTAGAACTGAATTGGAGTTGGTGATATGTGGCATTTGACTGTGGTTATAGTTGAGATTTGGTCTGTGTGGGGTATGTGCTGGGATGGGGAGATTGAGTAGGGTGGCTAGGCTAGGTTTGTTGGCTATGAGGGGGGTTTGTTGACGGTTCTGTTGTGGTTGGTGTTTGTGAGGGATAGGGAGAGGGACCCCACTTCTTAGGTTGCACTAGCACTGTGGATAGTTTTTTCAGGTGGTGTGTGGCATGGGACTCAAGTTTGCGGCTGGCTTCTAGGATGATGTTCCTGAGTGTGTTCTCCAAGCAAGGGTTTGAGAGGTGGAGGACTTTGAAGAGAGATAGGAGCTGTTGGGAGTGGTGGTTACATGAAGTAGTGTAGAGGTTCAGGACAAGTTGGGTAAGGGCTAAGGATTGAAGGTTCTGGAAGTCCAGGAGAGATTGGTGGAAGGAGGAATTGCACCCAGAGATGGGAACTTTTACGGTAAGTCCTTTAGGGGTAATTCCAAAGGTTAAGCAGGAACGGAGGAAAAGTATGTGGGATTGCAGTTTGGCTACGGTAAATGCATGTTTCCGGAATGAATGTAAATAATGTGGTATAGGATTAGGGTACATAGTGGGTAACTGGTGGGTAGGGAAATTAAATAACTAAAGTTAGAATAGTAATCATAAGAAGGAATAAAACACGGAAGGAAGGGCGAGAAAGAAAGAAATTGTGTTGGTAACGTTAAATACCAAAGAAAGACCACCGAATAAGAAAAATACGGAAAAAGTTGACCAGACCAAGCAAGTATGTCCAGATTAGGGGAAAAAGACACACGCTGCTCAAAAACAGAGATAGCGAGTAGCGAAAAAAAGATCGCGCGTGACGCAAAAAAGATCGCGCGTGACGCAAAAAAGATCGCGCGTGCCGCAAAAAAGATCGTGCGTGCGCAAAAAAGATCGCGTGTGCCGCAAAAAGGTTCGCGGGTGGCGCAGAAATGTTCCAAAAAATGTTTCCTGTGGCAGAGAAAGATAGACAATGGCACAAAAATATCACCAGCAACACGAAATCGACGGAATTGGATGATACTGATAGGTGTGGAAGAGATTGTTGGCACTGACTGTTGGCTGGAAAACAGCGAATAACGAACGTTAAAACTATGGAATGTTAAATAATGGAATGATAAATAAATCAATAAATAGAAAAAGAGAAGTGGACTATAAACCGAACAAGACAATAGGAGGCAAATGAAACTAGCACAGTTTATATATATATATATATATATATATATATATATATATATATATATATATATATATATATATATATATATATATAAAACACTAAAGAAGAGAAAGTGTTTAGGTGATAGATGTAAGTGATAGCTAACAAAAGGGACAAAACAATGAAGAATGTGGACCATATAGGTGATCTAACTAATTAATGGAAAATCTCATATAAAGATGTGAAACAATTACTAACAAAGAGATAGAGGGGCTGGCCAGTACTTACCTCAGCTCAGTACAGCCGATAGAAACACAAAAAACAACCGAAAATTTAAGCTCCTAGCTTTCGGAATAAATGTTCCTTCATCAGGGAGGAGAGAGGGGAAAGAAAGGGAAGAAGGGAAAGTGGATTTAGTTACTCACAACCCAGGTTATGAAGCAACAGGGAAAGGAAAACAGGGAAGGTAGCAAGGATGGAGGCATGGTTGTCAGAGGGAAGCCAAAGATATTCTACTGCAGGTACTGTGCCAGCTTCAAACCAAAGAGGATGCATACAGAAGTAAAGAGGTGTATAGTATAAAGATGTAGGATGGAAAGATGCATGAATGGCTAAAGAGGAAAGGGAAAGAGGAGAAGACTGAAAAGTAAATGGGAGTGAGGTTGTTTAACGTAGGTTTAGTCCAGGGGGATGGCGGGATGAAAGGATGTGCTGGAGTGCAAGTTCCCATCTCCGCAGTTCAGAGGGACTGGTGTTGGGTGGGAGAATCCAAATGGCACATACAGTGTAGCAGGTTCCTAGGTCCCTAGAATTATGCTGGAGGGCATGCTCCGCTACTGGGTATTGGACATCTCCTAGGCGGACAGTTCGTCTGTGTCCGTTCATGCGCTCAGCCAGTTTAGTTGTTGTCATACCGATGTAAAAGGCTGTGCAGTGCAGGCATGTCAGCTGATAAATGACATGTGTAGTCTCACACGTGGCCCTGCCTTGAATTGTGTATGTTTTCCTAGTAGCGGGGCTGGAGTAGGTGGTTGTGGGGGGATGCATGGGGCAGGTTTTGCAGCGGGGTCGGTTACAGGAGTAGGAACCGCTGGGTAGAGAAGGTAGTCTGGGAATATTGCAGGGTTTAACAAGGATGTTACGGAGGTTAGGGGGACAACGAAAGGCAACTCTGGGTGGAGTGGGGAGAATTTTGTCAAGGGATGATCTCATTTCAGGGGTTGACTTGAGAAAGTCATATCCCTGGCGGAGTAATTTATTGATGTATTCGAGGCCAGGATAATATTGGGTGACAAGGGGGATGCTTCTGTGTGGTCTGAGGGTAGGAATATTGTTGTTGGACGGGGAGGAATGTATTGCTCGGGAGATCTGTTTGTGGACAAGGTCTGCAGGATAGTTGCGGGAGAGGAAAGCACTGGTCAGGTTATTGGTGTAATTGTTGAGGGATTCGTCACTGGAGCAGATACGTTTGCCACGAATACCTAGGCTGTAGGGAAGGGAGCGTTTGATGTGGAATGGATGGCAGCTATCAAAGTGAAGGTACTGTTGTTTGTTGGTGGGTTTGATATGGACAGAGGTGTGGATGTGAGCTTCAACAAGATGAAGGTCAACATCCAGGAAGGTGGCTTTGGTTTTGGAGAAGGACCAGGTGAAATTCAGATTTGAAAAGGAGTTGAGGTTATGCAGGAAATTAAGGAGTGTTTCTTCACCATGAGTCCAGACCACAAAGATGTCATCTATAAACCTATACCAGGCCAGGGGAAGCAGCTGTTGGGTCTTCAGGAAAGCCTCCTCCATGCGGCCCATGAAGAGGTTGGCATAGGATGGAGCCATCCTGGTTCCCATGGCAGTTCCCCTGATTTGTTTGTAGGTCTGGCCTTCAAAAGTGAAGTAATTATGGGTGAGGATGAAGTTGGTAAGTGTGATAAGGAACGAGGTTTTTGGAAGATCTTCGGGTGGGCGTTGGGAGAGGTAGTGCTCAAGGGCAGAGAGACCATGGGTGTGTGGGATGTTTGTGTAAAGGGATGTAGCATCTATGGTGACAAGAAAGGTTTCAGGTGGGAGAGGAGTGGGAATGGATTTGAGGCGTTCTAGGAAGTGGTTTGTGTCCTTGATGTAGGATGGGAGTCTGCAGGTGATAGGTTGGAGGTGTTGGACTACCAGAGCTGAGATACGTTCTGTTGGGGCTTTGAAGCCTGCTACAATGGGACGGCCAGGATGGTTCTCTTTGTGGATTTTGGGTAATAGGTAGAAGGTAGGGGTACGTGGCTCAGGTGGAGTGAGTAAGTCTATGGAAGCCATTGTGAGGCCTTGTGAGGGACCTTGGATTTTTAGGATTTTCTGCAGCTCAGTCTGAAAGGAGGGAATGGGATCCTGGGTAACAGCTTTGTAGGTTGAGGTGTAGGAGAGTTGACGCAGTCCTTCTGCCACATACTCCACACGGTCAAGTACCACAGTTGTGGAGCCTTTATCCGCCGGAAGGATTACAATAGAGCGGTCTGTTTTCAGCTGCTTAATGGCACGGGATTCAGCTGGGGTGATGTTGGGGGTTGTCGGAATGTTCTTCAAGAAGGACTGGGAGGCAACACTGGATGTGAGGAATTCCTGAAACGTCTGCAAGGGATGGTTTTGGGGGAGGGGAGGAGGATCCCTTTGAGAAGGCGGTCGGAACTGTTCTAAACAAGGTTCAACACTGGGTCTAGTATTTGGGGGCTGTGTTTGGGTGGTGAAGTGATATTTCCAGTTGTGGTTCCGGGTGAAAGAGAGGAGATCTTTAACCAGGGCAGTGTGGTTGAATTTAGGTGTGGGGCTAAAGGTTAAGCCTTTTGATAGAACAGATGTCTCTTGAGGAGAGAGGGATCTGGATGAGAGGTTTAGAACTGAATTGGAGTTGGTGATATGTGGCATTTGACTGTGGTTATAGTTGAGATTTGGTCTGTGTGGGGTATGTGCTGGGATGGGGAGATTGAGTAGGGTGGCTAGGCTAGGTTTGTTGGCTATGAGGGGGGTTTGTTGACGGTTCTGTTGTGGTTGGTGTTTGTGAGGGATAGGGAGAGGGACCCCACTTCTTAGGTTGCACTAGCACTGTGGATAGTTTTTTCAGGTGGTGTGTGGCATGGGACTCAAGTTTGCGGCTGGCTTCTAGGATGATGTTCCTGAGTGTGTTCTCCAAGCAAGGGTTTGAGAGGTGGAGGACTTTGAAGAGAGATAGGAGCTGTTGGGAGTGGTGGTTACATGAAGTAGTGTAGAGGTTCAGGACAAGTTGGGTAAGGGCTAAGGATTGAAGGTTCTGGAAGTCCAGGAGAGATTGGTGGAAGGAGGAATTGCACCCAGAGATGGGAACTTTTACGGTAAGTCCTTTAGGGGTACTCTTCCATCTGATGGGCAAGATGTATGAGACAGGCGCATTACTCTCACGCTACAAAAAGAATATAATAATTCCAATTCCATAGAAAGCAGCTGATGACTGTCAATTTAATAAATTACTACTAACGCGAATTCTTTACAGACCAATGGAAAAACTGCTAGAAGCCGTCCTTGGTGATGATTAGTTTGCATTCCATACAAAAGTAGGAATACGCCAGACAATAGTGATCCTAAGACTTTACCTTAGAAGCCAGTTTAAGGAAAGGCAAATCTACGTTTGCATTATTTGTAGACTTAGAGAAAGCTTTTGACAATGTTGGCTGGAATACACTCTTTCAAATTTTGAAGGTGGCAGTGGTCAAATGCAGGGAGCGAAATGATATTTACAATTTTTACGAAAATCAGATGGCAGTTATGAGAGTTGAGGGGCACGAAAGGGAAGCAATGGTTGAGATTGGAGTGAGACGGTGTTGTAGCCTACCCCCATGTTATTCAACAAAGGGAAGGGAAACCAAAGAAAGATTTGGAGTAGGAATTAAAATCCATGGAGAAGAAATAAAAACCTTGAGGTTTGCCGATGACATGGACTTCAGTCAGAGACAGCAAAGGCCTTGGAAGAACAGTTGAACGGAATGGACAGTGTCTTGAAAGGAGGCTAGATGAACATGAACGAAAGCAAAACGAGGATAACGGAATGTAGTCGAACTAAATGAGGTTATGCTGAGGGAATTCGATTAGGAAATGAGATACTTAAATTAATAGACGAGATTTTCTATTTGGGCAGCAAAATAACTGAGGATGATCGAAGTAGAGAGAATATAAGCGCTTCTGAAGAAGAGAAATTTGTTAACAACGAGTATAGATTTAAGTGTCAGGAAGTCTTTCTTGGAAGTATTTGTGTGGAGTGTAGCTATGTACGCATGTGAAATATGGACATATACAGTTTGGACAAGAAGAGAATAGAAGCTTGTGAAACATGGTGCTACAGAAGAATGTTGAAGATTAGATGGGTAGATCACGTAACTAATGACGAGGTATTGAACAGAATTGGGCAGAAGAGGAATTTTTGGCAGAACTTGACTAGAAGAAGGGATCGATTGGCAGCACACGTTCTGAGGCATCAAGGGATCACCAGTTCAGCAATGGAGGGAAGCATGGAGGATAATAGAGGGAGACAAAGGGATGAATACACTAAGCACATCCAGAAGGATGTTGTTTGCAGTAGTTACTCGGTGATGAAGACGCTTGCACAGGATAGAGTAGCATGGGGATCTGCATCACACCAGGCTTTGGTCTGAAGACCACCACAACAACATTCAAGTTGAACCAGAAAACACGCTGTTTCATTAGCGTTGGGACTTTCCAGACAATGTTTTTCCCTTTCCATACTGAAAGGGGCAGTCTATCCATGTTTCATACAATTCTGTGGTTTTATAATTTTGCGGAGACATCAAACTCTTCCAAGCATCTTCTCCCTCCTGCATTTTCTTCTTCCTCCATGCCATGGAAGGAAGACACACTGGGAACCAAAACTGAGGATGTTTTATTTTAGTTTTTATTCAATTTGACCTTCAGCACACTATGTACCGGTAATCACCTATGCTAAACATGAATAACCACTGGCTTAAATGAATGTGGATGTAATTACGAAGGCGTGCTTAAAAGTTAAGCCACCAACATTTTGTGTGATAACTCTTAAAGCTTTTTAAATAGACAAATAAACAATCTACATATTTATTCTTCTTTTCTACATATTAACAGCCTTCTACCAGTGGAGGGCCCCGAATTTTCGTTTGTAACAAGACGGTGTGTTACGTAACATTATCGGTGCGTGAGAAAGAGCATGCTGTAATCGAGTTTCGAATACGATGAGCTCATCCACACGTGGAGCGCCCTCTGTTTCACCATGACAGTGATAGACACCTTCGAGAGCTTCCTTTTGATAGTGATGAAGCGGTGCAAGCAGAGGAGAGGTTGTGGCTCCTTCAGGAATGTCTAAACATTCTCCGGTGACGGTATCGACAATCTGATCTCTCAGCGGGAAAAATGTGTTCATCACCTGGGTGACTATGTTGCGAAATAAATATGTGGACTTGAAGAATAAATATGTAGAATGTTAATGACGTTTGTTTTATTTAAAGGGCCTTAAGAGTTTTCATATACAAATTTCGGAGGCATTATATATCACCCACCCTTAATACAAATGCATGCAACTTAGTAAAAATAGGTGGATTTTCTTGGTTTAGCTTTGCGGCAGGGGCCAGAAAACTGGTTGAAATTTCAAAGCTGGCTCGAGGCGTCACTCATGCCGGACGTCGGAACGTTAGCTGCACTGGTTTTTATACCGAGTTCTCTCGCGTTTGGCTCTTTCAGATTCACGTGCCAATGATATGTTCATTTAAATTTTATATGTTGAAGTGAAGGAAAATTTTGAGAACCTGTAAAAAGGTGTTTAGCCTTCCTGCCTCAAGGATGCCTTTTACCGCCAAAGAATTCGTATTCCCGATTGGTCAACTCGCCTCATCTAGGTTTTCGGTGTCTGTATCTGGTGGCGAGGTAAATTGGTCTTTGAAACAGAAATTACCAGGTCCCGTATTTGTGGAGCCGCTGTGCTGCGGTGAGAATGTTGCGCTGCTTTTCGCGCAGTTTGTCGCCATGTTATTCGGGAGCTGCCTCTGGTTTTCCGAGTTAGGAACTATCTGTAACTCTAAAGTCATTTGTTAGAAGTGTCTCTCGCGAGTTTTAGTTTTTCCATGATTATTGTTCCTGCCTCCTTTGCCCTGGGAGGCACAGATCAGTTTCGACGTCTCGACTTTGGCTTCAAAATGGCGAATATTATCTTCGGTAATTCTGTGATTGCCTGAGATTCTGTGTTTGAGGATACGTGCGTCCATGTAAAGCTCCAGGCCCAGCCTAATCCCTGCTGAAATAATTCTGATTTATGCAGCTTTTCCCTAAGGAATCACAGTATTAGAATTTTTATACGTTTTCCATGTTTAGCCCTTAACTCACTAGTTGCGGTCCCTCAGACTCCACGAGAATTTTCGAACTTGATGTCCTAGGTCAAGTCTGGCAGAATATATAACGCCCGTACTTACTTTCAGCTACCCTTCTTAAATCTCCAAACATACAATGCTTTATTGGCGGTTGCATTGCCGTCTTCTTTATTTATTTGTTGATTTGTTGACATGTGTAGGAGTTTCCTACACAGCGCACCGTGAACCACGTACCAATTTTCTTCAGTATCAAACAAGATGTACTTGCCGGAACATGTCAGATTTAGAGTTACTAAGTTTGAGGACTTTGTTAGTCGATGGATAGAGGAATATCTCAGTCATATAGGTCAATAAATAGACGAAATAAATGGTTTTGCAAAAGCCGGTGATCACAATTCTGCTAACGAACAAGCGGATCATTCAGACGAAGGACATCAGGAGAATCGTGACGACGATTCTTACGCTTCTCCAATAAAGTACTTACTTATTTAAATTCAAACGTATCGTGCTGGCAAAGAGAAAAGTAAATCCCAGCACTGCATTTCAATTTGCTTTTTGTATGTATCGAGTGAAGTTTTCATATGAAACTTTAAACCCTGGACTTCAGTTATATGTGGAAATTTACATGCTGTAGGGGTACTATAATTTTTCAGAACGTACACTTCAGTTCGTTTACGTGTATTTTATACAAACTGTGCAATGAAAGGATATGATTTTGTGCGATAAAAAGTAAAACAGTGCATGCTTTATTTAATGCATACAAACAACAAAGAATATTTATCACTTAAATAATTGTAAAAACTGGCGTTAATAACTTCAAGAAAAAATTTCAAATGATCTGTGTCTTATACAGGGTGGTCCTAAACTATATGTCAAAAATCTAACGGCAGGTAGAGAAGACCGAAATAAGTAGATGTCGTATGGGAATGTGTGTGCGGTAATACCTCCTTGATCCGGGAGAGAGTGCTGATGACTGCGATGTATAAAAGGGCTACGTGGCCTCATCATTTCTCGCACAGATCTCAAGCAGCATGCATCTTTTCACCAATAACTTGGAGCTGGCCCAGGAAGAGATGCTGCTTGCACGATGCTCTGTGGGAACGAGCCCCCACGCACAGCCCACCACGTCCGCCACTTGGTGCGGTGTGTGTCGGCGCAACCGTGGGCCCCTGTCCATCCGTGGCAATAATATGGTGCCGATAGCCAAGTCTTTTGAGCGGTTGCAGCTTACATTCAGGCTAAGTGTTTCAAATGGTGATGCAACTCGTAGCACAGTCCTACAAACGAAAACCCACGAAAGAATAAAAACAAAGTGGTGTGTCCAAACACACGGCCTGACGTGGTGGGGAAAAGAAAAAAACGCCACTGTGGTAATAATAATCACGAAACATGACTCACTGCGGAGGAGAAGCTTCGAATATTGCATGTCGCCAACATGCCAAAATGGAATGAGAGTGTTGCCAACAGGCGCCATACGTACAGCATGCTGTGCATTAAATACGCGATTATAAGCGCCATGTTTAGCAGTTTCAACCTTCGCTGCGCTGGCACACGGTACTTTAAAAAAATTTCACTTTTTTTTTAATATGCTGCAGCATATGACTGTAATTTATAGATGAAATTGTGTGCAGTCTTTGCGCAGCATGGTTTTATTATCAGTAGCAGGCGTGTGTAGTCGGATTTTGTATCATCACTGCGGTTCTCGTTTCTTTACATTCTGTAATTTCATGTGTGTTCCAGTTTAGGGGGTTGTTTCAGTTATCGTTTCAGACCGAGTCTTTCTCTCGCAAATTCACAACGGGGGAGGGAGATTTATATCGACTTGTAGGTGGCGGAATCCTCTATGTAGAGTTTATATTTTGAGTCCACCTGCTAGGATACTTAGAGTCACGAACGATGGCGGTTGAGTTCAGACTTGTTCCGGGCACCTACGTCACGTATTCTCCGACAGCCAATGAACGTTCAGCAGTGTTTTGAGCACTCGGCTGTGAATGCCGCAGCTAATGTGTGCATTGAATGTGATTGTAGCAAGTTGTTTAGTGAATTTAGATTCCATTTGTTATGAATTTTCGTTGCTGATTGTGGAAGTAAGTGATCATTTCTGTTTAAGCAAGCGAGGGAGATAAGTTTTAGGATACACGCTTTCTTCAAGCAGTAAACACGTGCATGCGGGTACCGCAACTGTCGCTTGGAATCGTCAACAATACAGTCCCCATCTGCGCCTTGACGAGCGAAATCCGCCATCGTTCGTGGATCGGATTATGGTTTCGAGTGGTAATGTGAATTTCTTTTTTCCGACAGGATAATACCAGTTGCATTTTTGGGCTGTATCGCGATTTTAGCTGCTCATTATGTAGCACTATGCATGTAAATGTGTAATTAGGACCGATCTTTATCATTAATTACTTAATTACGACCGATATTTTCTTCAGTTTCCCGCCCAAAATAAAGGACTATAACGTAAACTTCTCTCCTGCGACTGGACAGAGACTAACCGTGTCACAGAGCGAGGTGGTGCAGTGGCTAACACACTGGACTCGTATTCGGGAGGACGGCGGTTCAGTCCCGCGTCCTACCATTCGGATTTAGGTTTTCCATGATTTCTCTAAATCTCTCCAGACAAATGCCGAGATGGTTCGTTTGAAAGGGCACGGCCGACTTCCTTGCCCGTCTTTCCCTAATCCGATGAGACTCATGACCTCGCAGACTGGTTTCCTTCCCGTAACAGCCCAACCCAACTACGCTTTTCCCGCCATTTCCAGGGGTGGGGTGTTGGTAGGGAGTGTGTGACGTCATAGAAGTCCAGGAAGGGGCGGTGGAGGTCAACAGCGCCGTCTGGTGGATGTACTGTGAACCGACTCAGTCTGTCCTTGCACATTGAGTTGAACACACATGCATCCCCGAGTTAGGTTACTGGAGGTAGCCCAGTTGAGCTCCAAGTAAATAAATAAATTAAACACCCGACATTGCTCTTCAGCATACAATTACCGTTTGTCACCCCCTCCGCCCTTTCCTTGTCAAGGGGATGGGATGGGAGGAGATTAATGGCCCTCCTCGACCTGAGTAATGTGGAGTCTTGACGTCTTCACGGTAGCCAAAGCATGAACAAGGAGACTGACTAGACACAAGAAGCTTAATACCTCACATGGGCCTAAAAATTGGGGAAGCAATTTACTAAAGACACTAGCACACCTTTCGTCCCTACACTGATGTTGCGAACAAAAACGCATTCACCAACCTTTGGCCTTAAACTCGCGTCTTCCTTGAGAAGCACGTGGACATTTATTCTACCCATTACACCAGACAACAGATAAATCTTTTAACTTTACTGAGCGTCAAGTTCATAATTTATTTTTTGTCGATTACTTGTAAACAAGGCCCCACAAGAGAGAAGGGCTTCAGGAAGGATACGTGAGATCTTACACTACTTCAGCGTATAGCTGGTTTCAAAAGCTGATCCCACTTCTGGGGATATCTCCTTGTTAGACGATATGCTGGGTGATCTTACATTCAAGTCAGAGTAAATCTGTTTAGATGAAGTCGTTGTCTATAATGATACATTTTCTAAGCATTTTTGGGGGGTTGGCTTACTGTTAAGCTGTCACGCATTACTTTGGACTTTATATATATATTTCCTTTTTGGGACATTAATTTCGGCTAATGAGGTTAGTGTTGGCCAAGAGCGGACTCACGATTTGTTGAAGTTTCCCCTCCAAAGAACAAAAGAGACGTGACCAGGTTTATTTCACAAAGTTGTACCTATTTTCGCACAAGTAGCGGCTACTCCTAACACCTTACACAAGATGAGTCAAGCTTTTGAGTGCAATGAAGCCCAACAAGCATCCGTTGAGGCCACCAAGGCGTCCCTAAAGATCCTCCGGTTTCATCACTTCTCGACTTTCAGCGTCCCTTTGTGGTCCAAACGGATGCCTCTAATTCGGGAGTAGCAGCTGATATCTTACAGTGACACCATGCTGAGCATCGTCCTGTCGTTTCTGTAACGAGTGGCGTAGCGCCAGCCGTACGCCAGTATCCATTACATGAGTGAGAGGCTCTGGCGGTCCTTTTTGTCTTTTAGAAGTTAAGGTTTCACCTGGAATACAGTGACTTCATCTCATCAACGGACAAAAAGGCCCGTAACTAGGTTTCGGCCAGCCCCAGGGAAACGTGCAGGACTGGGTGGCGTGATGTCCACAATTCCGTCTTTTCAGCCCATTAGAGGTACGGATAATCGGATCACAGATACATTAAGGTGCATGTTTGAAGAAGATAACTGGGGGCACGATGAGGGAAACCCCAACAGGTTGCATGTATTTCCGGAGACTTGACGGACGTGTCAGAAATGTTTGCCGTCCTTACGAACAACCAGGAAGGGAGTGGGTGAATATGTCTATTAAGGAAAGTTCACTTGGAAAGAGGGGGGGGGGGGGGGGGGGGGAGGAAGAGAAGGTTTCCAGCTCTGCCTTAAATAAAGATGATGTCTGTTGTAAGAAGCCAGGTGACAAGAATATTAAGATTTATTTACGAAAGGATTTGGTTCCGCCGATACTACATTACTCGTTACTGGACGAGCACTTACGTATTCACAAAACTCTTACCAAGATCATAGAGCATGTAACGTGGCCTTTCATGTACACTCCTGGAAATGGAAAAAAAAAACACATTGACTCTGGTGTGTCAGACCCACCATACTTGCTCCGGACACTGCGAGAGGGCTGTACAAGCAATGATCACACGCACGGCACAGCTGACACACCAGTAACCGCGGTGTTGGCCGTCGAATGGCGCTAGCTGCGCAACATTTCTGCACCGCCGCCGTCAGTGTCAGCCAGTTTGCCGTGGCATACGGAGCTCCATCGCAGTCTTTAACACTGATAGCATGCCGCGACAGCGTGGACGTGAACCATATGTGCAGTTGACGGACTTTGAGCGAGGGCGTATAGTGGGCATGCGGGAGGCCGGTGGACGTACCGCCGAATTGCTCAACACGTGGGGCGTGAGGTCTCCACAGTACATCGATGCTGTCGCCAGTGGTCGACGGAAGGTGCACGTGTCCATCGACCTGGGACCGGGTCACAGCGACGCACGGATGCACGCCAAGACCGTAGGATCCTACGCAGTGCCGTAGGGGACCGCACCGCCACTTCCCAGCAAATTAGGGACATTGTTGCTCCTGGGGTATCGGCGAGGACCATTCGCAACCGTCTCCATGAAGCTGGGCTACGGTCCCGCACACCGTTAGGCCGTCTTCCACTCACGCCCCAACATCGTGCAGCCCGCCTCCAGTGGTGTCGCGACAGGCGTGAATGGAGGGACGAATGGAGACGTGTCGTCTTCAGCGATGAGAATCGCTTCGGCCTTGGTGCCAATGATGGTCGTATGCGTGTTTGGCGCCGTGCAGGTGAGCGCCACAATCATGACTGCATACGACGGAGGTACACAGGGCCAACACCCGGTATCATGGTGTGGAGAGCGATCTCCTACACTGGCCGTACACCTCTGGTGATCGTCGAGGGGACACTGAATAGTGCACGGTACATCCAAACCGTCATCGAACCCATCGTTCTACCATTCCTAGACCGGCAAGGG
>NW_026062992.1:0-30376 GCF_023897955.1 Schistocerca gregaria | reverse complement strand
CACTAGATCGCGTGTTAGGTCGCAACCCCCTTTTCGCGCCATACTAGTGTCGATCGTCAATTACAGCTGACGGTGTTCGCATTTGCCACTTGACGGGGGGGAAAAGAAAACAAACATCTGACACGCCATGTGTTTCTCTCTCTCTCTGTTACATCTAGGTCATTCGGCAGCCACTGTAAAAAAAAAAAAAAAAAATATTTTTACGACATGGTTGGGTAAGTGATTTAAAGACAACAATTGTGGGTCACACACCATAGACCATTTCGATAGTGTTCTTGTTCTTCTCTTTTTCCTTTTTTTATCGCTCAATTGAAATAAAACCTGGGGATGATGCAATGCTGCGATATGGCACAACCGTCGTCCATTGTACACAACTCGGGAACAAAAAGAAACCAATTCAGGGAACGTTCGTTCCTTCACAACGTTTCTTTCAACGCACTTGGTCTTTACCATCCTGTATATTCAACACACATTTCCTTTCATCAAACTAGGGCATTTCCATAACAGTATTTGCAATACTGCTTCTTCGACGTCATTTCACCATCTTAACTAGAGACAAACAAACAACAAAATAGGAAAACAGCCCTGAGAACCCCGTCCACCAAATTTCAGTTAGCACGGCATCCAAGATTCTTTTCCGGGGAGTGTGCAGTGCAGCTGACGCTGCTCAGACCATATACCGTCGCCAGTCTCACTCAACTCTTGCGCATTCCATTCTACGCTACGTGACAATGCAAAAATGAATGAATCAAACCCGCCCAGAGAGCGTCTTGTGCGAGGGGACACACGATATAGAGAACAACAAAACACACAGGGGACACCACCAAAGTTGGAGAGAACGTTTCCACCACGGCAGCCGCGCCGTTACGCGCTTTTTTTTTTCCTCCCCCCCACTGCACACCTCCGACACCACGGGAACGTTCACCGTCCCGTTGCCCTACACTGGCGTTTCTTTTCAACCCCCCACCCTATTCCTCGCTCCCCGGACATTCGACCGATCACAAAGTGCAACCTCTCGTTACCGTCGGGTGCCCCTCTTCATCCCCGGGGCGCCAACAACAAAACAAAAACACCACCGACGCCGTCGTCTCGCGTCACCTCACTCAACTGAGCGGAAAATACACGTACATCCAGAATGACGACACCGCCTCCACAAACAAAAACCAGACGTCAGACGTCAGGTCGAAAGAGGGGTCACCGTACGTCGTGGCGCGTGGTCTCCTAACTCACCTCGCGCGTACAAATACAATGCAATGCGTGTCTCCTCACGTTCACACACACCTCCACGCTCCACTTTTACGTCGCCCCAACCAACCAACTAACTTAACGCACCCGCTCGGCGTAGAAGCAGCTGTAGGCGGCAACGTGTTTCTCACCCTCGCCACCAACGGTGTGACATCCGACAGTCGCGGTTTGCTTTCCGTTCCACACCTCCGGCCATACCATACAAAGGGGACAAAAAAAATATATATATATATATATATATATATCAAACAAGCCAACTCCAGCGATCCGCCCCCCTAACACCAACACGTCTCGAAACACCCACGCCCACGACCCGGCTGTGGCTAAAGTGCGTATCCCAACGTCACACCAAAACCAAAGGCGCCGGCGCCGCACCACACCACAAGCTACAGCTACAGCTGTGCCGCCGTCCACCCGCTCACAACAACAACAACAACAACAACAACAACAACAATTCCGCCCTTCCCGCAAAGGCATTTCGGTGGCCCTGAAAAGGGCCGTTTTTTCTTTTCTTCGCCGCGCCGCGGACGAGCCTCCTATTTCCAAGAGCCACCTCCTTACTTGGAGCTCGTGTACTTGGTCACCGCCTTCGTGCCCTCGCTCACCCGCGTGCTTGGCCAGCTCGCCAGGCAGCAAGAGCCGCACAGCGGTCTGGATCTCGCGGGACGTGATGGTCGAGCGCTTGTTGTAGTGCGCCAGGCGAGAAGCCTCGGCCGCAATGCGCTCGAAAATGTCGTTCACGAAGCTGTTCATGATGCTCATCGCCTTCGAAGAGATGCCCGTGTCAGGGGTGCACCTGCTTCAGCACCTTGTAGATGTAGATGGCATAGCTCTCCTTCCTCTTGCGCTTCTTCTTCTTGTCGCCCTTCGAAATGTTCTTCTGCGCCTTGCCAGCCTTCTTGGCGGCTTTCCCGCTAGTCTTGGGCGGCATCACGAACAAACAGTCAGTCAGTCAGGCGCTCCGCTCCAGTCAGCGTCTCCCCACACAGTGGCACCCGCCGCACGCCGCCGCCGCACCTTTACCAGCTCGCCCTGCTGCGGCCGCCGACCAATGGGGCGCGCGCGCAACCGGCCGCCGCACCCGAGCCCATAAAGGACCCCCCACCCCGCCGGCGCCGGCACGCACTCCGCTGCTCGACTCGCTGCGGCTCGCACCGTTTGGGGCGTTGTGCTTTTCTTTCTCGCTTCTTTCCAAACTAGCCCATCGCCATGTCCGGACGCGGAAAGGGAGGCAAAGTCAAGGGCAAGTCAAAGTCCCGCTCAAGCAGGGCTGGGCTCCAGTTCCCGGTCGGCAGAATCCACCGCCTCCTGCGCAAGGGAAACTACGCCGAGCGCGTCGGCGCCGGGGCGCCCGTCTACCTCGCCGCCGTCATGGAGTACCTCGCGGCTGAGGTGCTCGAGCTGGCCGGAAACGCGGCCCGCGACAACAAGAAGACGCGCATCATCCCGCGCCACCTGCAGCTCGCCATACGCAACGACGAGGAGCTCAACAAGCTCTTGTCGGGCGTCACCATCGCACAGGGAGGTGTCCTGCCCAACATCCAGGCCGTCCTGCTGCCAAAGAAGACCGAGAAGAAGGCCTAAAAGAGAGACAGCGCAATCGGCAACCGCCGCGTGCTCCCTTGGCACGCAGCGCGCCATTTGCCGCCTCGGCTCAAAAAACAAAACACAATCGGCCCTTTTCAGGGCCACCACACAAACCTACGTCCAAAGCAGAATTCCAGTCGTTCGTCGCACCACTTTTCTCTCTCTCTTTCTGTGTACGGTTTTTTCCTTCTTACACACACAGGCGCCGCCATCTTGTACACACGTACTTGGCCACCTCCTCCACTCAACTCCACGCACGCACAGTC
This sequence comes from Schistocerca gregaria, assembly GCF_023897955.1. Classification (NCBI taxonomy): domain Eukaryota; kingdom Metazoa; phylum Arthropoda; class Insecta; order Orthoptera; family Acrididae; genus Schistocerca; species Schistocerca gregaria. The sequence continues at coordinate 27,278 of NW_026062992.1, read as the reverse complement.
TCGCGACCATTAACCAGCACACGTGGCGCACAACAACACACCTCAAAAATAACCCCTCGGCACTCAGCCGCGCCGCAACACACAGCCCATCCACCGACAAGAAGCATACAAGCAAAGAGGGAGGGGAAGGAAGGAAGGAAGGAAGGAAGGAGCTCACACAACGCAAGGGCACGCTTCCTTCCCTCCCAACCGCACCGCACACCACGTCAAAAAAACCCTCCAAACAAAACTAAAAGGCCAAGTAGACTAAAAAGGAAAAGAGAAAAAACCAGCAACACAGACTCTTTCGCACTTTTCAACTTCCGAACACTGTGGTGGCCCTGAAAAGGGCCGTTTCTCAATCTCTCTCTTTCCTTCCTTCGGTCTCACACCGCCTAACCGCCGAAACCGTACAGGGTGCGCCCTGCCTCTTCAGGGCGTACACCACGTCCATGGCCGTCACAGTCTTGCGCTTGGCGTGCTCAGTGTACGTCACCGCGTCGCGGATCACGTTCTCCAGGAACACCTTCAGCACTCCCGCGCGTCTCCTCGTAGATCAGACCAGAGATGCGCTTCACGCCGCCCCTGCGCGCCAGGCGGCGGATCGCGGGCTTCGTGATGCCCTGGATGTTGTCGCGCAACACCTTGCGGTGCCGCTTGGCGCCAACCCTTGCCGAGCCCCCTTTCCTCCCTTGCCGCGGCCTGTCATTCTTCTTCTTCTTCAAGCGTCTCAACCACAATAATATAAAAAACAAGAAAGCAAGGCAAGCTCCTCACCCGGCGCTAGCGAGTCGGCTACGGTTGTGGCGCCCAGCGCGCGCGCCGCCCCCCTATATAGACTCTGGGGCCCCGCGGCCCGCCCTCCCCCTCCCCCCACCACCGCGCACCGAGGGCATATAAGCGCAGCACCCGGGGCGCGCGGGCCCGTTGTCAAGGCAGCACCGGACGCCGTCGCGCACGCATATCCTCCACGCCGCATCCGCATCCGCAGTAGCCATGGCCCGGACAAAGCAAACGGCCCGCAAGTCCACCGGCGGAAAGGCGCCGCGCAAACAGCTCGCCACCAAGGCGGCGAGGAAGAGCGCGCCCGCCACCGGCGGCGTCAAGAAGCCCCACCGCTACAGGCCGGGCACCGTCGCCCTGCGAGAAATCAGGCGCTACCAGAAGAGCACAGAGCTGCTCATCCGCAAGCTGCCATTCCAGCGCCTAGTGCGCGAGATCGCCCAGGACTTCAAGACCGACCTGCGCTTCCAGAGCTCCGCAGTCATGGCCCTGCAGGAGGCCAGCGAGGCCTACCTCGTCGGCCTCTTCGAAGACACCAACCTGTGCGCAATCCACGCCAAGCGAGTCACCATCATGCCCAAGGACATCCAGCTCGCGCGCCGCATCCGCGGCGAGCGCGCCTAAACCCGCACACCGCCAAACAAACAAAACGGCCCTTTTCAGGGCCACTAACGTCTCTCCGTCGCGAGCAAAACTTTGTCGGTCGCAACGACTAGTTCCCCACTCACTCTCCAGTCCAGTCCAGTCGTCCCACCCCCGGCCCGGCCCGGCCCGGCGCCGCCGTTTCCAAAAAAAAAAAAAAAAAAAAAAAAAGCACCGCACCGGCCGAGCCAAGTCGCAAGCGTCAATAGCGCCACCCACACAGGCCCACGGCACAAAACGTGACGCCCGGAAAGCAAAGCAAAGCAAAGCAAAAAAGACTATTCCAAAACCACCACCAAGACAAACAAACAAACGCGGCGCAAAATAAATAGGTAAAAATAATAAAAGTAAAATACACTTTATGTAACACCAACCGCGGCGCCGCCGCCCACGCCCGCCAACGACCCCACAATCCAACCACCGCGGCACGCAAACACCATCCACACATGAAACAAACAAACAAACGCCAGCAAGCAAGACAGACAGACAAGGCAACCGACCGACCACGACACGACAATCAACACCTTCCCGACGTGCTTTGATGGCCCTGAGAAGGGCCGTTTTTGTTTTTGTCCGGGACCGCGCGACAGCCTCTGGTTGCGCGCCGGCCACCAGGCGACGGTGTCAACCGCCAACCCTTCCCTGCCCTTTTTACTTCTTCTTCTTGGGCGAAGCCTTCGCCTTAGACGGCGTCGCCGTCGCCTTCTTCGGGCGCGGCGCCTTCGGCTTCTTCGTCGGAACCTTGGCGGCCTTCTTCGCCTTCGACGGCGACTTGGCCTTGGCCGGCTTGGCCGCAGCCGCCTTCTTCGCACCCGCGGGAGCGGCCGACGCCGCAGACGCCTTCTTGGCGGCGCCCGCCTTCCGACCGGTCGCCGCCTTCACGCCGCCAGCCTTCTTTGCGCCGGCCGCACGGGCCCCCTTCTTCTCCTTGCTGGCCGGAGCGGCGCGCTTCTTCTTCGCACCACCGCCGCCACCACGAGCCTTGCCGCCCTCGGCCGCCCCGCCGCCGGCGCCGGCAAGCTTGAAAGAGCCCGACGCGCCCTTCCCCTTCGTCTGCACCAGCTCGCCAGCCACGACGGCCGACTTGAGGTACTTCTTGATAAAGGGCGCCAGCTTCTCCGCGTCCAGCTTGTAGTGCGCGGCAATGTACTTCTTGATCGCCTGCAGCGACGACCCGCCCGCGCTCCTTCAGACTCTTGATGGCGGCCGTCACCATCTCAGAGGTGCGCGGGTGCGCAGGCTTGGCGCGCGGCTTCTTCGCAGACGACGCAGACTTGGCCTTCTTCGTAGTGCCGGTGGCGGCGGGTGCCGCGGCAGTCTCGTTCGTAGCCGCCTGGTCTGCCATCTTTTGCCTGTTCTCTTTTCTTTTTTTCCCCTTGGTTTCGCTTCCTTCTCTCCTTCGACGACGCACAACAGCGAGGGGCGCGCAGCAGAGAATAGCCGCGCACGCGCCTGGCCCAGCCAGTGTCGCGGGCGGGCGCGGACGGCCGAGAGAGCGGCCGCCACTCGGCGCGCCGCCGCGCCGCCGCGCCGCGCCTCCCGCGCTTGCTACCGCCCAACGTCCGACAGCCTGCGCGGAGCAGCCCCCAACCTGCGCCGCAACCACCCGCGCCATTCAAACCACCGAGGATGGGGCTACACACACCGACACCACGGTCGCCAACCAGTCGCCGCGGCGGCGCCGCAAACCACGGCCAAACTGCAGCCACCGCGCGCCACAGCCTGGGTCGGCCCGCCGAGAATCGCGCCCCCCGCCCAAATGCCGCCCCCACAGCCCCAGCCGACGACCCGCCACAATGGCCAAACCTTCGTCAAAACTCCCACACCGTCGCCGCGGCAGCCCGGCCACCGCGGCCGGCGCCACAGCCACACGAGCCGAGTCGTGCGGCGATGACGGCCGTGCACAAACGCACCTCCGCCGCCCCATCGCCTTCCGCCGTTTTCCCCGATCGGCCCGCAGCCGTCGGGCCACGGCCGCGGGCCGTCCTCCTCCTCTCGCCTCGCCCGCCAACACCCACAGCCCTTCCAACACATTTTTTTTTCTTTTTTTTTTTTTTTTTACTTTTTTACGATCGCCGCCTGCGCAACATGGCACCGGCCGACGGAGCGCCAACCCCCCCCGCCACAGGCGAAAACAAAACAACGATAAACAAACAAACAAAATAAATTTACCAGCCAGCCCCAACTACAGACACACCGAATCTGCCCTCACAGCCGACCTTACACGCCTCAACGTCAAAACAAAGGTGGTTTCTTTCTTTCAACGGTTACCTTACCTTAGGTTACGTCAGGTTAGGCTAAGAAGGCGTCAGGGTTAGGTTAAGCGTTGACGTGACGTCACGTCTTAACGTAGGCGTTAAGCTAAGGTTGCGGTCACGTACGTTAGGTTAAGGCGACTTGGGGGTTGGCCTAAGGGCTTAGGTTAGGTTACGTTAGTTTAGGTGGCTGCGTTAACGGCTTAAAGAAGTTTAGGAGGTTAAGGCGTCGAGGCGGCCGCACCCCCTTAGCTGCTGCGGCTCGGCCACGCCACGCTTTGGGGTTTCATAAGGTCGCGCGGCGGGTCGTCGGCACGCCGCAAAGGACAAAACTGCAAGACGACGTCGAAAAACAAACAACAGGTAAAAAATAAATAAGTAAAAATAAACGACGCCGACAGGCGGGGATCAGCAGAACGAGCAGATTCCGGAGAGCGAACGAGACACACACACACACACACACACACACACACACACACACACACACACACACGCACGCACGCACGCACGCACACACACACAAACCCCCCCGAGCGAGAGAGCACAGCACCACCACGTGTCGGCCTCCGCTCACCCCGACTCGGCTGGGCTGGGCTGGGCTGGCGGCCGGGCCGGATGCACGTACACGTACGGCTACAGCCACTACCCGTACACAGCCGCTCTTCACGCAACACCAGCCAAATGGCGCGCCCGCGGCTCGTCGCGGTCGCGGTCGCGGTCGCGGTCGCAACGCCACGCCGGCACACTTTCGGCACCACCGTTTTCGCGCGCACCGCAAACAAAAACGCAGCCGACACACACAGAAAAAAAAAAAAAAAAAACAACACAGAGCGCGAGAGACGGGCGGCGGCGGCGCACCTTTCGCCAGCCGGCAGGCAATCGACTCGCCCAGTACGACAAACGTGCACGCCACCCCACCCACCAACCAACCAACCAACCAACCAGTCGTCGTCGTCGTCGTCGTCCCGAAATCAAACAAACTCTCAAAAGCACAGCCCCTGCTGCCAACGGACGCAGGCGCCACGCAGCTCCCTTCCCGCCACACTCGATTCGCAGCGCAACTCACCCGGCACCACCGTCAAACGACGGGCTGGGCTCGCCGCATCGCCGCAACCTACACACCTTCCCCGCCACGACGCACAGCCCCACCAGACGCCCGTGCCGCAACGACACTACTGCACTACCACTACCGCACTACTCCTCTCGCCCTTGCCATACACGACACAACACGCCAAAAAATGAAAATCCAAATACAAACAAAAACACCGCCCCCACGACCCAAACACACGCGAGGCAAGGCACGCAGCAAACGGCGTCCCCTCCGCGTCGCGCCATCAACCTACACACACAAGGCAACCAACAACAAACAGCCAGCCAGCCCCACTCTCACGCCGCAAAAACAGAAAACACACCGAAACCGCCAAACGCCGCACATTCGCGCTTCGCACTCACCACACACCTCTCGGCATCCGTTTCGCACACAACGACGCGACGCACAATACATCATCACGGGCTACGCACGCACACCGCGACCCACTTTTTTACGACGCCCTCGGCAGAGCACACGTGCCCACGCCCACACACAGTCGACACAACGACGCAGCGCGCAGCAGACGCGGCCGCAACACATACCTCCCCGACGACGCGCCAACACCGCCAGCCACTGCTCACTCGCCCAAGCAACCCGTGCACACAACTGCCACACGCGTCCACCACGCCGCCGCCAACCACCCGCCCGCCAGGGGGCGCTCACGTCCGCGACAACAGCGCGGCACCGCCGGACCGGGCCGAACCGAGCCGAGCCGCCGCCTCCTCTCCACTCGGCACGCCACGTCCTGCTTGCAAAACACATGGCTCGTCCCTCTGTACACACAACGCGCCTGCCTGCGGTCGCCGCCGGCATCTATCTACCTGCGCATCGGAGCCAGGCCGGCAAGCCCACACTTAAATAATGCACTTCACCAGCCAAACAAACCCACTCTTCCTTTCTTTGCACAGCGCATGCAACAGCAGCCCCAGGAGCCGGGCCCGCCGCCAGCGTCTCCTCCTCCTCTGGGCACAGCCAGCCAGCCGTTCCCACCGCCCCGCCCCTGCTCTGCAGAACAAGAAAAAAACGAAAAAGTACCAACACACGCACCCAAAGCGTAAGCCACACAAGACCAGCCTCTCCAAGGCCACACACACGCAAAAAAAAACAAAAAAAAAAAAACAAAAACACTACAACAAAATAAAATAAAATGAAAAAGAAAAAGCAAGCTGTCGCCTCGCCCCCGCCCGTCCCCCCACCCCACCACATTCGCCCCCTCCGCTTGTTTTCCTTTCTACAATTTCCCTCTTTTCCACCCAATATCCCGCCGCGGTTTACGGGCACCGGCCGATTTTGCGCCCGCCCACATGTGTGCCTACTCCCCACCACCATTCCCTCCGCAGCCCGCAGCCCGCTTTTCCCCCCTCCCTGCCCACACCACACCGACGGTGCTGACGTCGACACGCACCCAAGACAGGGGCCACGACCGTCTTTTTTCCTGGGCCCATCCCCGCACCGCACCTCCTTCCAATCATCAACGCTGTGGCGCCTGTGTCCGCGCGAGACGCGTGCGCGCCGCCTCTCTCAACATCCGTCCGCCGTCCGCCGTCCGCCGTCCGGCCCCGTTTTTCGGCCCCCAGGCCATCCGTCAACCACCACTGCCCCTGCCCCTGCCCCTGCCCGCCCCGCACCACACCACACACCGCTGCTTGCCCCGGCCGTTGCCACCAAAGGCGCCAACCGCAGCCCGCGCGCGCCAGAAACTACAGGGACCCAGCCGACCGACGAAAATCAGAGCAATTGGCCGGGAGGATCAAAAAGAGAGCTCCGAAAACCACCGTAGCGAGGCGTGGGAGGAAACGTTACGAGAAGCAGGAAGGGACCAGGAAAAATTCTGGAAATTTCTTAAAACTCGTAAACTAGACACGAAACATCTACATCTACATGGGGAAGGAACGACCCCACAGACCGAGCTGAAGCACTGGCGGATTCACTAGAAAGGCAATTCCAAGCACCAGAAGCGGTAGATGACGAAACTGATGACCACCAGGAAATGGTACTCAGAAGGGTAAAACCGCATCCTAAGTGCCCCGATCAGAACATCTTTCACAATCCAATAAACGCAGAAACCCCGTATCTTATCACATCACAAACATACACACATCCTAAGAAGGCATCAGGCCCAGATTCCATCAAACCGCAACTACTACATCACCTACCTCCAGCAACTATCAATTATCTATCTAACATCAATATATAATGCTTGCTTCAGACTAAACTACTTGGAAACAGGCCCGAGTCATCACATTACCAAAGCCAAACAAGGACTTATTATTTCCGCAAAACTATAGGCCAACTTCCTTGGAAAGGTCCTCGGAAAGCTCATTCAAACTGAACTGAAGAAATTCAATTCTTAAAGGATAACAACATAATCATCCCACAACAATTCCGATTCCGCGAAGAACACAGCACCACCCACCAGGTGACCAGACTAGTCGAGCACATATGTCAGGCCAGAAACATTAGACACAGTACTGGAGCAGTCCTGCTTGACATCGGATAACGCCTTATCTACAAGCTCCACCAGTACAACTGCCCCATCCACATTATTGCTTCTTTTCTCCGCAACGGAGCATTCTATGTCCATGTACCAGGAGCGGCAAGTAACACTAGATCCATAGAGGCTGGAGTCCCGCAAGGCTCAGTGCTGGGGCCCATTCTCTACTCAATATACACAAACAAACAGCTGGGAGGACACTTGTCACTATTTGCAGACGACACTGCAGTCTACCGCAGCAGTTCTAACCTGCAATATAGAGTCACAAAAATAGAGCAACACCTACAATCCATCCAGAAATGGGCTAACCAATGGAAACAAAAAACAATAAACGCGGAGAAAACCCAAGCAATACAATACGATTCACATTCAAAAAGAATACCTCCTAACCTGCATATACGCCTCAGAAATAACAATCTTCCATGGTCAGGCACAATAAAGTATCTAGGCATCAAGCTGGACAAGAGGTTGACATTTAGAGACCATGTTACACACGTTTGTAACAAGGCTGCAGCAGCAATATTCAGACTGTACCCAATCATCAAAGGAAACAGAATAAATATGCGCGCCAAAAAGAAAATCTTCAAAACCGTCATAGGAACCAGCCATCACTTACGGCTCTGAAAATCTGGTCAATGGCCGCAGACACCAAACATAACAAGAGTAAAAAAGGGTGCAGAACAAATACTTCAGAATTACTGCTGATGCCGGCCGGTACCAGACAAACCGAGACATATACACAAACCATAACATACTCAATCAAAATCCCGGAAATCATCCAAAGAAAAATCCATAAAGTTGTTTTTGTTGTTTTTTTTTTTTTTTTTTTTTTTTTTTTTTTTTTTTTTTCCCACCAAACCACGGATTCGAACCACCCACTCATCAGAAATCTGGGACAAAATCCACCCGACCCAAGAACGACATTTCCCATCACGACAAAACACCACAAACTACAACATACCATGATAAACAAAAATAAAATACAAACACCATAACACTCACTCAAACAACAAACATCTACACACACCCAAGAGACCCATCATTTTGTTACCCAACATAATCAGACAGAAGGCAGGGATCAAGGACAGATCCGGTCCTTCGAGTACAGGGGGTAAAAAATACCCATCAGACCAGCTCTCTCTCTCTCTCTCTCTCTCTCTCTCTCTCTCTCCTCCTCGCTTCTCCGTGCCGACGCTGCCCCGCACACGCGTTCGCGTTCGCGCTCGCGTTCGGCCGACACCACACGACAGGTCTTTGGTGCCCCGCCACTGCGCGCACGCACGCCTCCTCCTCTTCCTTAGTTCTTTTTCGCTTTTCTTTTCTCCCCCGCCCCCCGCTCTCACCGCCACATCATCCCGCAACCCTTGGGGGATGTTTCCCAACATCAACGCGCCCCAATTCCACTCTCTGCCCGTGCCGCACTCTCCACTTTGCTTCTCCCCGTCCCCTACACACACGACTACCGAAACCCCGGTTGACACACCTTCTCGTAGGACAGGGGTGCGTGCGTGCGTGCGTTGTCTTGACGGTGACAGCAACAGCAACGGATCCGTCCATCCCATTCCCCCCCACTCGGTAAAGAACCATTTTCAACCCACACTACACAACAAGGGGGGCACACACGAACGCGAAAGAAAGGGCAGGGCAGGGGCAACTATCTCGTACACATTCTTCCTCAGAACCCACATATCGCATCAACGAACGGCAGGCCAATTGCGGACTCAGCCGTGTCAGGCAAATCCAACCCCAACCAACACCTCCCACGGAAACCCTGACACTGATCCAGCAGTACGTCCACATACATCGCCACACCAAATACGGGTGACGAGTGAGCAACAAATGGAACAATACACAACAAGGGCTGACCTAATAAAAACTGCACGTCACGTCATACCTTCCAGACAGACGCAGTTCCGACGGGACGGCGGAACCGTATACGTACCTTTCAGCCACAACAACCGACCGACTGGACACGCCCGCGTCTCCAGCCAGCCAACCACCAGGGCCACACAGCCCGCAAGTTTCAGCGTCAACACTTCTTAACGTACGTTGCAAACTTTTCAAAACATTGCCACACACACACACACACACCCCACGAAAAGCGTCAACCTCTCTCACACTGGATACACTCAACACTTTTTGTCGGCGGAGCTTGAGGCCAACGGTTGACACACCCCCACCGGCCACACAGGTTTCCCTTTGAAAATTGCAGTGACGGAGGAGACGCGGCATTACGAGAGGGTTGTTTCCGAGAGCGCGAGCTGGACGGAGCTGCGGCGCCGCCGCCGAGGGGTAATGAACGCACGCGATGCCGCATGACAGCCCATCACCCAAAGTTTCACCCACAACTGCACAGGTCGCACCCCCTTTTCGCGCCATACTAGTGTCGATCGTCAATTACAGCTGACGGTGTTCGCATTTGCCACTTGACGGGGGGGAAAAGAAAACAAACATCTGACACGCCATGTGTTTCTCTCTCTCTCTGTTACATCTAGGTCATTCGGCAGCCACTGTAAAAAAAAAAAAAAAAATATTTTTACGACATGGTTGGGTAAGTGATTTAAAGACAACAATTGTGGGTCACACACCATAGACCATTTCGATAGTGTTCTTGTTCTTCTCTTTTTCCTTTTTTTATCGCTCAATTGAAATAAAACCTGGGGATGATGCAATGCTGCGATATGGCACAACCGTCGTCCATTGTACACAACTCGGGAACAAAAAGAAACCAATTCAGGGAACGTTCGTTCCTTCACAACGTTTCTTTCAACGCACTTGGTCTTTACCATCCTGTATATTCAACACACATTTCCTTTCATCAAACTAGGGCATTTCCATAACAGTATTTGCAATACTGCTTCTTCGACGTCATTTCACCATCTTAACTAGAGACAAACAAACAACAAAATAGGAAAACAGCCCTGAGAACCCCGTCCACCAAATTTCAGTTAGCACGGCATCCAAGATTCTTTTCCGGGGAGTGTGCAGTGCAGCTGACGCTGCTCAGACCATATACCGTCGCCAGTCTCACTCAACTCTTGCGCATTCCATTCTACGCTACGTGACAATGCAAAAATGAATGAATCAAACCCGCCCAGAGAGCGTCTTGTGCGAGGGGACACACGATATAGAGAACAACAAAACACACAGGGGACACCACCAAAGTTGGAGAGAACGTTTCCACCACGGCAGCCGCGCCGTTACGCGCTTTTTTTTTTCCTCCCCCCCACTGCACACCTCCGACACCACGGGAACGTTCACCGTCCCGTTGCCCTACACTGGCGTTTCTTTTCAACCCCCCACCCTATTCCTCGCTCCCCGGACATTCGACCGATCACAAAGTGCAACCTCTCGTTACCGTCGGGTGCCCCTCTTCATCCCCGGGGCGCCAACAACAAAACAAAAACACCACCGACGCCGTCGTCTCGCGTCACCTCACTCAACTGAGCGGAAAATACACGTACATCCAGAATGACGACACCGCCTCCACAAACAAAAACCAGACGTCAGACGTCAGGTCGAAAGAGGGCACCGTACGTCGTGGCGCGTGGTCTCCTAACTCACCTCGCGCGTACAAATACAATGCAATGCGTGTCTCCTCACGTTCACACACACCTCCACGCTCCACTTTTACGTCGCCCAACCAACCAACTAACTTAACGCACCCGCTCGGCGTAGAAGCAGCTGTAGGCGGCAACGTGTTTCTCACCCTCGCCACCAACGGTGTGACATCCGACAGTCGCGGTTTGCTTTCCGTTCCACACCTCCGGCCATACCATACAAAGGGGACAAAAAAAATATATATATATATATATATATATATCAAACAAGCCAACTCCAGCGATCCGCCCCCCTAACACCAACACGTCTCGAAACACCCACGCCCACGACCCGGCTGTGGCTAAAGTGCGTATCCCAACGTCACACCAAAACCAAAGGCGCCGGCGCCGCACCACACCACAAGCTACAGCTACAGCTGTGCCGCCGTCCACCCGCTCACAACAACAACAACAACAACAACAACAACAACAATTCCGCCCTTCCCGCAAAGGCATTTCGGTGGCCCTGAAAAGGGCCGTTTTTTCTTTTCTTCGCCGCGCCGCGGACGAGCCTCCTATTTCCAAGAGCCACCTCCTTACTTGGAGCTCGTGTACTTGGTCACCGCCTTCGTGCCCTCGCTCACCGCGTGCTTGGCCAGCTCGCCAGGCAGCAAGAGCCGCACAGCGGTCTGGATCTCGCGGGACGTGATGGTCGAGCGCTTGTTGTAGTGCGCCAGGCGAGAAGCCTCGGCCGCAATGCGCTCGAAAATGTCGTTCACGAAGCTGTTCATGATGCTCATCGCCTTCGAAGAGATGCCCGTGTCAGGGTGCACCTGCTTCAGCACCTTGTAGATGTAGATGGCATAGCTCTCCTTCCTCTTGCGCTTCTTCTTCTTGTCGCCCTTCGAAATGTTCTTCTGCGCCTTGCCAGCCTTCTTGGCGGCTTTCCCGCTAGTCTTGGGCGGCATCACGAACAAACAGTCAGTCAGTCAGGCGCTCCGCTCCAGTCAGCGTCTCCCCACACAGTGGCACCCGCCGGACATGAGATGGCTGGGTTTGCACCCATGCTAGTTCTGGAGAGCCAGCGTTCTTTCAACGCTCTGTCTCACGAAATGATCCTGTGGGTTCGTATGTGGCTTGTGTGCAGTAATGGCTTGGGGATTTTCCCCCCGGGTGGATGGCGTTAGTGATGATGATGTTGATAGAAGTGGAGATGAGTATCCTGTTTCATGAGGATGAGAAGATGGTTACCGCCTGTAGTGGCGATGGAGTGTGTTGATAGGAGCTCTGAGTTGAGGGTGAGGGTTCCGTCCCAGTGTATTGATGAGCTGGTACGGTGATGAATGAGATGATTCGTAGAATGTTTGTGATTTTTGTTTGATTATGTGATAGAAAGAGGGTTGCCCTAGCATTGCCCTGATTTCCTCATTGCTAGTCAGTCTTGGTACGTCTGCAATAATTCTTAGGGTTTTATTTTGGACGACCTCCAATTGGGCTAGATTAGTGTCTGCTGCCATGCTCCACACTTCAGAGCCGTAGAGGATGACAGGCAGGACTATTGTTTTCCAGATTCTGAGCTTTGCTGATATGGACAATCCCATTCCCTTTAATAATGGGTATAGTTGGTAGAGCCGGGCGGAGCCTTTGTTCCTAGCCTCTCTTATGTGATGCTTGAATGTTAGGTTTTTGTCCAATTTTAGTCCTAAGTATGTGATTTCATTTTTCCATGGGAGTATTTGTTCATTGTAAGTGATGTTTATTATGGGTTTCTTGATTTTATGAGAAAATAGGATTGTTTGACATTTGTCAGCATTTATTTTTATTTTCCAGATGTTGCACCAGTTTGCAACTTTGTTGAGATGTCGTTGTAGGCTGTAGGCTAGGTAATTAATGTTTCTGCCACTGAGATAGAGTGCTGTGTCATCAGCATATAAGGCTATGTTGCCACCCGGCTCTTTCGGGATGTCATTTGTATACAGAAGATATAGGAGGGGGCCAAGCACAGATCCCTGTGGGACACCTGCTTCTATGAGTTTCATGCCACTTTTTGCCTTTTCTATGTATGAGTAAAATTTCCTGTCAGAGAGGAAAGACTGAATGATTTTCAGCAGGTGGAGAGGGCAGTTGAGTTTGGAGATCTTATATAGCAAGCCGTCATGCCAAACACGATCAAAAGCCTTTTCAATATCCAAGAAAATAGCTGCGGTGCTGTTGCCCTGGCTCTTCTCCGTGCAGACATGCTCCACCAGGCGAATGGCTTGCTGTACAGTGCTATGTCCAGCACGAAAACCAAATTGTTCAGGGATGATGATGTTGTTTATGGATAGAAACTGGAGTAGGGAGTTTTGTATAAGAATTTCGAGAAGTTTGGAGAGATGACATAGTAGGGAGATAGGGCGGTGGTTTTGCGGGAATAACTGATCTTTATTGGGCTTTGGAATGGAAATAACTTTTGCAACCTTCCAGGCTGAAGGGAAGTATTGTATGGAGAGGCAACTGTTTAGGATGGCTGTAAGGTGAGAGATAGCAGGTTGAGGAAGGTTTCTAAGAAAGGGGGGTTTGATGTTATCGGGACCGGGGGCTTTTGCATTGCCGATTCGCCTGATGAGAACAGAGACTGCACGTTCAGTGGTCGGCACAAAGTTGGTGACTGGTCTGGCACGAAGTGTTCGATGTAGGTGACGCTCAACTCTGCGCTCCAGGGCTTCTGCTTCTTCCTCGTCTTCATCGATTATATTCTCTTGGAACTGCAGCTCGAGCGTGTTTGCCATGGCGGTTGCTTTGTCGTGTGGGGTATAGACTAAACCGTTTTGCCCATGAAGTGGTCTGCTGGCTTTTTGGGGTTGTCGTCTGGATCTGATGATTCCCCAGAATTTTTCGGGATTTTGCTCTGCTGTTTGCAGGCTTTGTTCCCATCTAGCACTTCGTAGCAGTTTAAGTCTGGTCTGGATTTCCCTGGCCATCCTAAACATGCGTCTCCTGTCTTGGGGGTCACGAAAAGTTTGCCATCTCTTGCGCGTTCTGTTCTTGTCCGTAATTAGTTGCGCAAGGTCTGGGGGCAGGTTGCTCCGTCCGCTGTTGTGCGTTATTTTGATGGTTGATGCTTCCCCACACGTCGTGATGATTTGGGTTAATTCTGCTATAGCCTGGTCGATTTCTTCTGGGGTCTGCATGTCAGGAGCCTGGTCAGGTATGTGTAGAGTGACCAGTTCCTTGTACCTCGCCCAATTTGTGTTGTAAGTTGTAATTATTCTGTTACTTGGAATGTCTTGGTCACCCTGAAATCTTAGAATAACAGGGCTATGGTCTGAATTTAGGCTGTTGATTACCTCTGTCGTTGTGTTGAGGTTAACGTTTTTTAAGAGGAATATGTCCAATTTGTCAGGCAGGCACCTGGAGTCATAGGGAACATGAGTAGGCTCATCAGTTGAGACAACCCTTACTGCTGGATGGTTATCAAGGTATCTCAGTAGTTTGTTGCCACTTGTGTTTGTAGTACGACATCCCCATGCCCTGTGCTTGGCATTCAGGTCCCCTCCTATTATGGTTCTGTGGTTTATGTCCAAGAGATCGTCCAGGTCACTGGGAAACAGTCTGGCTTGGGGTGGGTGGTATGCCGCCACCAGAAGTGTGGGGTGGTTGTTAAGAATAACTTCGACTGCTGTTGCCTCTGTGTTTATGAGTGGTGGCGTTTGTATTACCCTGTGGCATATTCGATTTTTAATGAGAATGGCTGTACCGCCACCTGGTCTGTTAGGGCGGTCATTTCTGGCCAACACATAATTTCGGACTCGAAAGCTCTCATCAGGGGTTAGGTGGGTCTCGTTTAGGAGTGCCACATCCACCCCATGGTCATCGAGGAACATCTCGAGCTCGAATCGATCGTGGGAAACACCGTCAGCGTTCCAGATGGCGATAGTGATGTGCTGGTTTTCATTTGCCATTTAGGAGCAGGGGCAAGATGTTTGTGATAATTAGTGTCACTTTACTGAGAAGATCTGGGGCTGCTAAGAACTGATTGATAATCTGTGTGATTTTGGTAACAAAATTTTGAGGGAGAAGGTTTTTGACAAACTGCCAGATTTGTGATAAAATTTGAGGTGTTTGTACCTGTGAGTCCTCTGTGATGCTTTGCTGGGCAGTGGTGTTGTCACTGGCGATGTTGGTTTGAATTGTCACCGCAGGAGCAGTTGGGGGCTCTGTGGCGGTTGCCATTGAATGACTGGCTAGTGGGGGGGCAGCCTCAGTCGCTGCAGAGGTTGAGGGGAGAGGTGTCGCACTTGTCTGTTCCTTTGGAACACAGGTGCTGGGGGGAGGTGCGGTTAGCGGCGGATGTAGAGTCACCTTGGAGGGCAGGATTCTGCCAGGTTGTTGTTTCGGGATTGTGGGCTTTGTTTTAGGGGAGTTTGGTGGGGTGCGCCCTGTTCTCACTATTTCGGCGAGCGTGGGCTGTGCTTGGGGCGGAGATCGCTCCGGTGGTGGGGAACAGGATGCAACTGCTTCCTGTGGTGTTGAGGGAGTTTCTAATGTATTTGTTCCCACCTGAGTTTGTTTTGGTGGAGGGGAGGAGTGTGGTGTATCCGCAGGTGGTGGCGGGGGTGGTTTTGTTGCCGCTGCTGTTCGCGGTGTGGTGGTTGGTGGGACATGTCTGCTGGTTGGGGGTGCTCGTCTTCGTTCCCAGGCCTGGACGAACCGCTCTCGCTCTGAGCAGCCCCTGAAGGAGGCTGGATGGTTGCCCCCGCAGTTTGCGCACGTTGCTGGCGCGTCGGGCTTTTTAGTGCAGGCCCCAGAAAGGTGTGGCCCGGCGCATTTCACGCAGCGGGGTCTAAGTTCACACTGAGACGCCCCATGCCCAAAGCGTTGACACAGATAACATTGCGTCGGACCGTTTGCACGCCGCCGCCGCACCTTTACCAGCTCGCCCTGCTGCGGCCGCCGACCAATGGGGCGCGCGCGCAACCGGCCGCCGCACCCGAGCCCATAAAGGACCCCCACCCCGCCGGCGCCGGCACGCACTCCGCTGCTCGACTCGCTGCGGCTCGCACCGTTTGGGGCGTTGTGCTTTTCTTTCTCGCTTCTTTCCAAACTAGCCCATCGCCATGTCCGGACGCGGAAAGGGAGGCAAAGTCAAGGGCAAGTCAAAGTCCCGCTCAAGCAGGGCTGGGCTCCAGTTCCCGGTCGGCAGAATCCACCGCCTCCTGCGCAAGGGAAACTACGCCGAGCGCGTCGGCGCCGGGGCGCCCGTCTACCTCGCCGCCGTCATGGAGTACCTCGCGGCTGAGGTGCTCGAGCTGGCCGGAAACGCGGCCCGCGACAACAAGAAGACGCGCATCATCCCGCGCCACCTGCAGCTCGCCATACGCAACGACGAGGAGCTCAACAAGCTCTTGTCGGGCGTCACCATCGCACAGGGAGGTGTCCTGCCCAACATCCAGGCCGTCCTGCTGCCAAAGAAGACCGAGAAGAAGGCCTAAAAGAGAGACAGCGCAATCGGCAACCGCCGCGTGCTCCCTTGGCACGCAGCGCGCCATTTGCCGCCTCGGCTCAAAAAACAAAACACAATCGGCCCTTTTCAGGGCCACCACACAAACCTACGTCCAAAGCAGAATTCCAGTCGTTCGTCGCACCACTTTTCTCTCTCTCTTTCTGTGTACGGTTTTTTCCTTCTTACACACACAGGCGCCGCCATCTTGTACACACGTACTTGGCCACCTCCTCCACTCAACTCCACGCACGCACAGTCTCGCGACCATTAACCAGCACACGTGGCGCACAACAACACACCTCAAAAATAACCCCTCGGCACTCAGCCGCGCCGCAACACACAGCCCATCCACCGACAAGAAGCATACAAGCAAAGAGGGAGGGGAAGGAAGGAAGGAAGGAAGGAAGGAGCTCACACAACGCAAGGGCACGCTTCCTTCCCTCCCAACCGCACCGCACACCACGTCAAAAAAACCCTCCAAACAAAACTAAAAGGCCAAGTAGACTAAAAAGGAAAAGAGAAAAAACCAGCAACACAGACTCTTTCGCACTTTTCAACTTCCGAACACTGTGGTGGCCCTGAAAAGGGCCGTTTCTCAATCTCTCTCTTTCCTTCCTTCGGTCTCACACCGCCTAACCGCCGAAACCGTACAGGGTGCGCCCCTGCCTCTTCAGGGCGTACACCACGTCCATGGCCGTCACAGTCTTGCGCTTGGCGTGCTCAGTGTACGTCACCGCGTCGCGGATCACGTTCTCCAGGAACACCTTCAGCACTCCGCGCGTCTCCTCGTAGATCAGACCAGAGATGCGCTTCACGCCGCCCCTGCGCGCCAGGCGGCGGATCGCGGGCTTCGTGATGCCCTGGATGTTGTCGCGCAACACCTTGCGGTGCCGCTTGGCGCCACCCTTGCCGAGCCCCTTTCCTCCCTTGCCGCGGCCTGTCATTCTTCTTCTTCTTCAAGCGTCTCAACCACAATAATATAAAAAACAAGAAAGCAAGGCAAGCTCCTCACCCGGCGCTAGCGAGTCGGCTACGGTTGTGGCGCCCAGCGCGCGCGCCGCCCCCCTATATAGACTCTGGGGCCCCGCGGCCCGCCCTCCCCTCCCCCCACCACCGCGCACCGAGGGCATATAAGCGCAGCACCCGGGGCGCGCGGGCCCGTTGTCAAGGCAGCACCGGACGCCGTCGCGCACGCATATCCTCCACGCCGCATCCGCATCCGCAGTAGCCATGGCCCGGACAAAGCAAACGGCCCGCAAGTCCACCGGCGGAAAGGCGCCGCGCAAACAGCTCGCCACCAAGGCGGCGAGGAAGAGCGCGCCCGCCACCGGCGGCGTCAAGAAGCCCCACCGCTACAGGCCGGGCACCGTCGCCCTGCGAGAAATCAGGCGCTACCAGAAGAGCACAGAGCTGCTCATCCGCAAGCTGCCATTCCAGCGCCTAGTGCGCGAGATCGCCCAGGACTTCAAGACCGACCTGCGCTTCCAGAGCTCCGCAGTCATGGCCCTGCAGGAGGCCAGCGAGGCCTACCTCGTCGGCCTCTTCGAAGACACCAACCTGTGCGCAATCCACGCCAAGCGAGTCACCATCATGCCCAAGGACATCCAGCTCGCGCGCCGCATCCGCGGCGAGCGCGCCTAAACCCGCACACCGCCAAACAAACAAAACGGCCCTTTTCAGGGCCACTAACGTCTCTCCGTCGCGAGCAAAACTTTGTCGGTCGCAACGACTAGTTCCCCACTCACTCTCCAGTCCAGTCCAGTCGTCCCACCCCCGGCCCGGCCCGGCCCGGCGCCGCCGTTTCCAAAAAAAAAAAAAAAAAAAAAAAAAGCACCGCACCGGCCGAGCCAAGTCGCAAGCGTCAATAGCGCCACCCACACAGGCCACGGCACAAAACGTGACGCCCGGAAAGCAAAGCAAAGCAAAGCAAAAAAGACTATTCCAAAACCACCACCAAGACAAACAAACAAACGCGGCGCAAAATAAATAGGTAAAAATAATAAAAGTAAAATACACTTTATGTAACACCAACCGCGGCGCCGCCGCCCACGCCCGCCAACGACCCCACAATCCAACCACCGCGGCACGCAAACACCATCCACACATGAAACAAACAAACAAACGCCAGCAAGCAAGACAGACAGACAAGGCAACCGACCGACCACGACACGACAATCAACACCTTCCCGACGTGCTTTGATGGCCCTGAGAAGGGCCGTTTTTGTTTTTGTCCGGGACCGCGCGACAGCCTCTGGTTGCGCGCCGGCCACCAGGCGACGGTGTCAACCGCCAACCCTTCCCTGCCCTTTTTACTTCTTCTTCTTGGGCGAAGCCTTCGCCTTAGACGGCGTCGCCGTCGCCTTCTTCGGGCGCGGCGCCTTCGGCTTCTTCGTCGGAACCTTGGCGGCCTTCTTCGCCTTCGACGGCGACTTGGCCTTGGCCGGCTTGGCCGCAGCCGCCTTCTTCGCACCCGCGGGAGCGGCCGACGCCGCAGACGCCTTCTTGGCGGCGCCCGCCTTCCGACCGGTCGCCGCCTTCACGCCGCCAGCCTTCTTTGCGCCGGCCGCACGGGCCCCCTTCTTCTCCTTGCTGGCCGGAGCGGCGCGCTTCTTCTTCGCACCACCGCCGCCACCACGAGCCTTGCCGCCCTCGGCCGCCCCGCCGCCGGCGCCGGCAAGCTTGAAAGAGCCCGACGCGCCCTTCCCCTTCGTCTGCACCAGCTCGCCAGCCACGACGGCCGACTTGAGGTACTTCTTGATAAAGGGCGCCAGCTTCTCCGCGTCCAGCTTGTAGTGCGCGGCAATGTACTTCTTGATCGCCTGCAGCGACGACCCGCCGCGCTCCTTCAGACTCTTGATGGCGGCCGTCACCATCTCAGAGGTGCGCGGGTGCGCAGGCTTGGCGCGCGGCTTCTTCGCAGACGACGCAGACTTGGCCTTCTTCGTAGTGCCGGTGGCGGCGGGTGCCGCGGCAGTCTCGTTCGTAGCCGCCTGGTCTGCCATCTTTTGCCTGTTCTCTTTTCTTTTTTTCCCCTTGGTTTCGCTTCCTTCTCTCCTTCGACGACGCACAACAGCGAGGGGCGCGCAGCAGAGAATAGCCGCGCACGCGCCTGGCCCAGCCAGTGTCGCGGGCGGGCGCGGACGGCCGAGAGAGCGGCCGCCACTCGGCGCGCCGCCGCGCCGCCGCGCCGCGCCTCCCGCGCTTGCTACCGCCCAACGTCCGACAGCCTGCGCGGAGCAGCCCCCAACCTGCGCCGCAACCACCCGCGCCATTCAAACCACCGAGGATGGGGCTACACACACCGACACCACGGTCGCCAACCAGTCGCCGCGGCGGCGCCGCAAACCACGGCCAAACTGCAGCCACCGCGCGCCACAGCCTGGGTCGGCCCGCCGAGAATCGCCGCCCCCGCCCAAATGCCGCCCCCACAGCCCCAGCCGACGACCCGCCACAATGGCCAAACCTTCGTCAAAACTCCCACACCGTCGCCGCGGCAGCCCGGCCACCGCGGCCGGCGCCACAGCCACACGAGCCGAGTCGTGCGGCGATGACGGCCGTGCACAAACGCACCTCCGCCGCCCCATCGCCTTCCGCCGTTTTCCCGATCGGCCCGCAGCCGTCGGGCCACGGCCGCGGGCCGTCCTCCTCCTCTCGCCTCGCCCGCCAACACCCACAGCCCTTCCAACACATTTTTTTTTCTTTTTTTTTTTTTTTTTACTTTTTTACGATCGCCGCCTGCGCAACATGGCACCGGCCGACGGAGCGCCAACCCCCCCGCCACAGGCGAAAACAAAACAACGATAAACAAACAAACAAAATAAATTTACCAGCCAGCCCCAACTACAGACACACCGAATCTGCCCTCACAGCCGACCTTACACGCCTCAACGTCAAAACAAAGGTGGTTTCTTTCTTTCAACGGTTACCTTACCTTAGGTTACGTCAGGTTAGGCTAAGAAGGCGTCAGGGTTAGGTTAAGCGTTGACGTGACGTCACGTCTTAACGTAGGCGTTAAGCTAAGGTTGCGGTCACGTACGTTAGGTTAAGGCGACTTGGGGGTTGGCCTAAGGGCTTAGGTTAGGTTACGTTAGTTTAGGTGGCTGCGTTAACGGCTTAAAGAAGTTTAGGAGGTTAAGGCGTCGAGGCGGCCGCACCCCCTTAGCTGCTGCGGCTCGGCCACGCCACGCTTTGGGGTTTCATAAGGTCGCGCGGCGGGTCGTCGGCACGCCGCAAAGGACAAAACTGCAAGACGACGTCGAAAAACAAACAACAGGTAAAAAATAAATAAGTAAAAATAAACGACGCCGACAGGCGGGGATCAGCAGAACGAGCAGATTCCGGAGAGCGAACGAGACACACACACACACACACACACACACACACACACACACACACACACACACGCACGCACGCACGCACGCACACACACACAAACCCCCCCGAGCCGAGAGAGCACAGCACCACCACGTGTCGGCCTCCGCTCACCCGACTCGGCTGGGCTGGGCTGGGCTGGCGGCCGGGCCGGATGCACGTACACGTACGGCTACAGCCACTACCCGTACACAGCCGCTCTTCACGCAACACCAGCCAAATGGCGCGCCCGCGGCTCGTCGCGGTCGCGGTCGCGGTCGCGGTCGCAACGCCACGCCGGCACACTTTCGGCACCACCGTTTTCGCGCGCACCGCAAACAAAAACGCAGCCGACACACACAGAAAAAAAAAAAAAAAAACAACACAGAGCGCGAGAGACGGGCGGCGGCGGCGCACCTTTCGCCAGCCGGCAGGCAATCGACTCGCCCAGTACGACAAACGTGCACGCCACCCCACCCACCAACCAACCAACCAACCAACCAGTCGTCGTCGTCGTCGTCGTCCCGAAATCAAACAAACTCTCAAAAGCACAGCCCCTGCTGCCAACGGACGCAGGCGCCACGCAGCTCCCTTCCCGCCACACTCGATTCGCAGCGCAACTCACCCGGCACACCGTCAAACGACGGGCTGGGCTCGCCGCATCGCCGCAACCTACACACCTTCCCCGCCACGACGCACAGCCCCACCAGACGCCCGTGCCGCAACGACACTACTGCACTACCACTACCGCACTACTCCTCTCGCCCTTGCCATACACGACACAACACGCCAAAAAATGAAAATCCAAATACAAACAAAAACACCGCCCCCACGACCCAAACACACGCGAGGCAAGGCACGCAGCAAACGGCGTCCCCTCCGCGTCGCGCCATCAACCTACACACACAAGGCAACCAACAACAAACAGCCAGCCAGCCCCACTCTCACGCCGCAAAAACAGAAAACACACCGAAACCGCCAAACGCCGCACATTCGCGCTTCGCACTCACCACACACCTCTCGGCATCCGTTTCGCACACAACGACGCGACGCACAATACATCATCACGGGCTACGCACGCACACCGCGACCCACTTTTTTACGACGCCCTCGGCAGAGCACACGTGCCCACGCCCACACACAGTCGACACAACGACGCAGCGCGCAGCAGACGCGGCCGCAACACATACCTCCCCGACGACGCGCCAACACCGCCAGCCACTGCTCACTCGCCCAAGCAACCCGTGCACACAACTGCCACACGCGTCCACCACGCCGCCGCCAACCACCCGCCCGCCAGGGGGCGCTCACGTCCGCGACAACAGCGCGGCACCGCCGGACCGGGCCGAACCGAGCCGAGCCGCCGCCTCCTCTCCACTCGGCACGCCACGTCCTGCTTGCAAAACACATGGCTCGTCCCTCTGTACACACAACGCGCCTGCCTGCGGTCGCCGCCGGCATCTATCTACCTGCGCATCGGAGCCAGGCCGGCAAGCCCACACTTAAATAATGCACTTCACCAGCCAAACAAACCCACTCTTCCTTTCTTTGCACAGCGCATGCAACAGCAGCCCCAGGAGCCGGGCCCGCCGCCAGCGTCTCCTCCTCCTCTGGGCACAGCCAGCCAGCCGTTCCCACCGCCCCGCCCCTGCTCTGCAGAACAAGAAAAAAACGAAAAAGTACCAACACACGCACCCAAAGCGTAAGCCACACAAGACCAGCCTCTCCAAGGCCACACACACGCAAAAAAAAACAAAAAAAAAAAAACAAAAACACTACAACAAAATAAAATAAAATGAAAAAGAAAAAGCAAGCTGTCGCCTCGCCCCCGCCCGTCCCCCCACCCCACCACATTCGCCCCCTCCGCTTGTTTTCCTTTCTACAATTTCCCTCTTTTCCACCCAATATCCCGCCGCGGTTTACGGGCACCGGCCGATTTTGCGCCCGCCCACATGTGTGCCTACTCCCCACCACCATTCCCTCCGCAGCCCGCAGCCCGCTTTTCCCCCCTCCCTGCCCACACCACACCGACGGTGCTGACGTCGACACGCACCCAAGACAGGGGCCACGACCGTCTTTTTTCCTGGGCCCATCCCCGCACCGCACCTCCTTCCAATCATCAACGCTGTGGCGCCTGTGTCCGCGCGAGACGCGTGCGCGCCGCCTCTCTCAACATCCGTCCGCCGTCCGCCGTCCGCCGTCCGGCCCCGTTTTTCGGCCCCCAGGCCATCCGTCAACCACCACTGCCCCTGCCCCTGCCCCTGCCCGCCCCGCACCACACCACACACCGCTGCTTGCCCCGGCCGTTGCCACCAAAGGCGCCAACCGCAGCCCGCGCGCGCCAGAAACTACAGGGACCCAGCCGACCGACGAAAATCAGAGCAATTGGCCGGGAGGATCAAAAAGAGAGCTCCGAAAACCACCGTAGCGAGGCGTGGGAGGAAACGTTACGAGAAGCAGGAAGGGACCAGGAAAAATTCTGGAAATTTCTTAAAACTCGTAAACTAGACACGAAACATCTACATCTACATGGGGAAGGAACGACCCCACAGACCGAGCTGAAGCACTGGCGGATTCACTAGAAAGGCAATTCCAAGCACCAGAAGCGGTAGATGACGAAACTGATGACCACCAGGAAATGGTACTCAGAAGGGTAAAACCGCATCCTAAGTGCCCCGATCAGAACATCTTTCACAATCCAATAAACGCAGAAACCCCGTATCTTATCACATCACAAACATACACACATCCTAAGAAGGCATCAGGCCCAGATTCCATCAAACCGCAACTACTACATCACCTACCTCCAGCAACTATCAATTATCTATCTAACATCAATATATAATGCTTGCTTCAGACTAAACTACTTGGAAACAGGCCCGAGTCATCACATTACCAAAGCCAAACAAGGACTTATTATTTCCGCAAAACTATAGGCCAACTTCCTTGGAAAGGTCCTCGGAAAGCTCATTCAAACTGAACTGAAGAAATTCAATTCTTAAAGGATAACAACATAATCATCCCACAACAATTCCGATTCCGCGAAGAACACAGCACCACCCACCAGGTGACCAGACTAGTCGAGCACATATGTCAGGCCAGAAACATTAGACACAGTACTGGAGCAGTCCTGCTTGACATCGGATAACGCCTTATCTACAAGCTCCACCAGTACAACTGCCCCATCCACATTATTGCTTCTTTTCTCCGCAACGGAGCATTCTATGTCCATGTACCAGGAGCGGCAAGTAACACTAGATCCATAGAGGCTGGAGTCCCGCAAGGCTCAGTGCTGGGGCCCATTCTCTACTCAATATACACAAACAAACAGCTGGGAGGACACTTGTCACTATTTGCAGACGACACTGCAGTCTACCGCAGCAGTTCTAACCTGCAATATAGAGTC
Source organism: Schistocerca gregaria (assembly GCF_023897955.1). Lineage (NCBI taxonomy): Eukaryota > Metazoa > Arthropoda > Insecta > Orthoptera > Acrididae > Schistocerca > Schistocerca gregaria. The sequence continues at coordinate 3,255 of NW_026062992.1, read as the reverse complement.
ACAAAAATAGAGCAACACCTACAATCCATCCAGAAATGGGCTAACCAATGGAAACAAAAAACAATAAACGCGGAGAAAACCCAAGCAATACAATACGATTCACATTCAAAAAGAATACCTCCTAACCTGCATATACGCCTCAGAAATAACAATCTTCCATGGTCAGGCACAATAAAGTATCTAGGCATCAAGCTGGACAAGAGGTTGACATTTAGAGACCATGTTACACACGTTTGTAACAAGGCTGCAGCAGCAATATTCAGACTGTACCCAATCATCAAAGGAAACAGAATAAATATGCGCGCCAAAAAGAAAATCTTCAAAACCGTCATAGGAACCAGCCATCACTTACGGCTCTGAAAATCTGGTCAATGGCCGCAGACACCAAACATAACAAGAGTAAAAAAGGGTGCAGAACAAATACTTCAGAATTACTGCTGATGCCGGCCGGTACCAGACAAACCGAGACATATACACAAACCATAACATACTCAATCAAAATCCCGGAAATCATCCAAAGAAAAATCCATAAAGTTGTTTTTGTTGTTTTTTTTTTTTTTTTTTTTTTTTTTTTTTTTTTTTTTTCCCACCAAACCACGGATTCGAACCACCCACTCATCAGAAATCTGGGACAAAATCCACCCGACCCAAGAACGACATTTCCCATCACGACAAAACACCACAAACTACAACATACCATGATAAACAAAAATAAAATACAAACACCATAACACTCACTCAAACAACAAACATCTACACACACCCAAGAGACCCATCATTTTGTTACCCAACATAATCAGACAGAAGGCAGGGATCAAGGACAGATCCGGTCCTTCGAGTACAGGGGGTAAAAAATACCCATCAGACCAGCTCTCTCTCTCTCTCTCTCTCTCTCTCTCTCTCTCTCCTCCTCGCTTCTCCGTGCCGACGCTGCCCCGCACACGCGTTCGCGTTCGCGCTCGCGTTCGGCCGACACCACACGACAGGTCTTTGGTGCCCCGCCACTGCGCGCACGCACGCCTCCTCCTCTTCCTTAGTTCTTTTTCGCTTTTCTTTTCTCCCCCGCCCCCCGCTCTCACCGCCACATCATCCCGCAACCCTTGGGGGATGTTTCCCAACATCAACGCGCCCCAATTCCACTCTCTGCCCGTGCCGCACTCTCCACTTTGCTTCTCCCCGTCCCCTACACACACGACTACCGAAACCCCGGTTGACACACCTTCTCGTAGGACAGGGGTGCGTGCGTGCGTGCGTTGTCTTGACGGTGACAGCAACAGCAACGGATCCGTCCATCCCATTCCCCCCCACTCGGTAAAGAACCATTTTCAACCCACACTACACAACAAGGGGGGCACACACGAACGCGAAAGAAAGGGCAGGGCAGGGGCAACTATCTCGTACACATTCTTCCTCAGAACCCACATATCGCATCAACGAACGGCAGGCCAATTGCGGACTCAGCCGTGTCAGGCAAATCCAACCCCAACCAACACCTCCCACGGAAACCCTGACACTGATCCAGCAGTACGTCCACATACATCGCCACACCAAATACGGGTGACGAGTGAGCAACAAATGGAACAATACACAACAAGGGCTGACCTAATAAAAACTGCACGTCACGTCATACCTTCCAGACAGACGCAGTTCCGACGGGACGGCGGAACCGTATACGTACCTTTCAGCCACAACAACCGACCGACTGGACACGCCCGCGTCTCCAGCCAGCCAACCACCAGGGCCACACAGCCCGCAAGTTTCAGCGTCAACACTTCTTAACGTACGTTGCAAACTTTTCAAAACATTGCCACACACACACACACACACCCCACGAAAAGCGTCAACCTCTCTCACACTGGATACACTCAACACTTTTTGTCGGCGGAGCTTGAGGCCAACGGTTGACACACCCCCACCGGCCACACAGGTTTCCCTTTGAAAATTGCAGTGACGGAGGAGACGCGGCATTACGAGAGGGTTGTTTCCGAGAGCGCGAGCTGGACGGAGCTGCGGCGCCGCCGCCGAGGGGTAATGAACGCACGCGATGCCGCATGACAGCCCATCACCCAAAGTTTCACCCACAACTGCACAGGTCGCACCCCCTTTTCGCGCCATACTAGTGTCGATCGTCAATTACAGCTGACGGTGTTCGCATTTGCCACTTGACGGGGGGGAAAAGAAAACAAACATCTGACACGCCATGTGTTTCTCTCTCTCTCTGTTACATCTAGGTCATTCGGCAGCCACTGTAAAAAAAAAAAAAAAAATATTTTTACGACATGGTTGGGTAAGTGATTTAAAGACAACAATTGTGGGTCACACACCATAGACCATTTCGATAGTGTTCTTGTTCTTCTCTTTTTCCTTTTTTTATCGCTCAATTGAAATAAAACCTGGGGATGATGCAATGCTGCGATATGGCACAACCGTCGTCCATTGTACACAACTCGGGAACAAAAAGAAACCAATTCAGGGAACGTTCGTTCCTTCACAACGTTTCTTTCAACGCACTTGGTCTTTACCATCCTGTATATTCAACACACATTTCCTTTCATCAAACTAGGGCATTTCCATAACAGTATTTGCAATACTGCTTCTTCGACGTCATTTCACCATCTTAACTAGAGACAAACAAACAACAAAATAGGAAAACAGCCCTGAGAACCCCGTCCACCAAATTTCAGTTAGCACGGCATCCAAGATTCTTTTCCGGGGAGTGTGCAGTGCAGCTGACGCTGCTCAGACCATATACCGTCGCCAGTCTCACTCAACTCTTGCGCATTCCATTCTACGCTACGTGACAATGCAAAAATGAATGAATCAAACCCGCCCAGAGAGCGTCTTGTGCGAGGGGACACACGATATAGAGAACAACAAAACACACAGGGGACACCACCAAAGTTGGAGAGAACGTTTCCACCACGGCAGCCGCGCCGTTACGCGCTTTTTTTTTTCCTCCCCCCCACTGCACACCTCCGACACCACGGGAACGTTCACCGTCCCGTTGCCCTACACTGGCGTTTCTTTTCAACCCCCCACCCTATTCCTCGCTCCCCGGACATTCGACCGATCACAAAGTGCAACCTCTCGTTACCGTCGGGTGCCCCTCTTCATCCCCGGGGCGCCAACAACAAAACAAAAACACCACCGACGCCGTCGTCTCGCGTCACCTCACTCAACTGAGCGGAAAATACACGTACATCCAGAATGACGACACCGCCTCCACAAACAAAAACCAGACGTCAGACGTCAGGT
>NW_026062991.1:0-26031 GCF_023897955.1 Schistocerca gregaria | reverse complement strand
ACACTAGATCGCGTGTTTTAAGGAACTCAGTTTGAAAAGAGTGCGCCAAGGAAGACTTCCAAAGAGTCTCTGGAAATAAGAAAACAGTATGAAGTGACAGAAATGTTGTGAAGTACGTCAGGGCATATTGTTTTGTAGCAGTGCACAACGGCAAATTTGTAAACAAAAATTTACCTTTCGTCGCTACAAGAGATGGATACTTTGTCGAAAAGCCTGTGTCTTGTGTGCATGTTTTCGCACCTTTCCACGGCACGGCGCGGCACAGAGCTGCTCTGGTAGCTCCGAACGGCCGCACACGTCGCCTCGGACACGCCGGTTCGGCCCGCGCCCATCTCGCAGATGTTCCTCGTGCTTGTGCTGTCATATGGACCGCGACCCGAGCGGCAGCGAGCGGCAGTCGAGCAAAGTCGGGACAAGTCGGGACGGAAGGTGACAGCCGATTATGCACCGTGCGAATTACGCAAATATCTAGAAGCGCGACGCGTGTCAGGCAGGTGAGAACGCTTCTCTCGGTCCAGCAGGACACTGCCACACCCCGCGCAGTCCACCCGCCGCCCGGCCGCGCGCAATCCCTGCGACGGACAACAATAACAAGGTGCGTCTCCCTCGAGTGTCGGAGGCCGCACGAACCAAACGAATGACAGGCGGTGCAACGAGCAGCTGTGTTGTTGCGTCTGACCCACGTGGCGGCGCGCCGCACTGCGCGTCGCCTTCGAGGTGGAAGGACGTGCATTGCGTCAAATGTGCCACCGAAAATGGCGATTGCGTGTATTGGGAGGAGAGGCGAAGCCTTCTTGTGCCGTGCGGCTACAGTATAAGGACGCCAACGGCCATACCATGTTGAATACACCGGTTCTCGTCCGATCACCGAAGTTAAGCAACATCGGGCCCGGTTAGTACTTGGATGGGTGACCGCCTGGGAACACCGGGTGCTGTTGGCTCCCTGTCTTCTTTTAAATTTTATGTCACTACACCTGGCAGCCCTCTTTTCATACAAACTCTCAGGTGCGACAAAGATGCTTCCACAAGCATTTTAAACTACTGTATTAAACGTAAGATGCGAAATTACAGTAATGAACTCAGTTTGTACAAGAATGCGCGGAGGAAGAGTGCTAGGAACTCGTTGAAAATAACGAAACACTGCGAATCGACAGATGTGCTCTTGAAATGCGTCAGAGCCTACTGTTTTGTAGGAGCGCTACATTCCAAAAACTAACTACATTAAAAAAAAACCTGTTCCCGTCCGACCACCGAAGATAAGCAACAACGTTTATATTCGGATCGGCGACCGCCTGGGAACTCTGGCTGTCTTCATTTCTTGCTTTCTTGTCGCTACCCCTGCCAGCCGTTTTTTCATGCTACCTTTCTCATGTGACAAAGATGCTTCCATACTGATTTTAAACTATCGTAAGGTACGATATTAAGGAACTCAGTTTGAAAAGAGTGCGCCAAGGAAGACTTCCAAAGAGTCTCTGGAAATAAGAAAACAGTATGAAGTGACAGAAATGTTGTGAAGTACGTCAGGGCATATTGTTTTGTAGCAGTGCACAACGGCAAATTTGTAAACAAAAATTTACCTTTCGTCGCTACAAGAGATGGATACTTTGTCGAAAAGCCTGTGTCTTGTGTGCATGTTTTCGCACCTTTCCACGGCACGGCGCGGCACAGAGCTGCTCTGGTAGCTCCGAACGGCCGCACACGTCGCCTCGGACACGCCGGTTCGGCCCGCGCCCATCTCGCAGATGTTCCTCGTGCTTGTGCTGTCATATGGACCGCGACCCGAGCGGCAGCGAGCGGCAGTCGAGCAAAGTCGGGACAAGTCGGGACGGAAGGTGACAGCCGATTATGCACCGTGCGAATTACGCAAATATCTAGAAGCGCGACGCGTGTCAGGCAGGTGAGAACGCTTCTCTCGGTCCAGCAGGACACTGCCACACCCCGCGCAGTCCACCCGCCGCCCGGCCGCGCGCAATCCCTGCGACGGACAACAATAACAAGGTGCGTCTCCCTCGAGTGTCGGAGGCCGCACGAACCAAACGAATGACAGGCGGTGCAACGAGCAGCTGTGTTGTGCGTCTGACCCACGTGGCGGCGCGCCGCACTGCGCGTCGCCTTCGAGGTGGAAGGACGTGCATTGCGTCAAATGTGCCACCGAAAATGGCGATTGCGTGTATTGGGAGGAGAGGCGAAGCCTTCTTGTGCCGTGCGGCTACAGTATAAGGACGCCAACGGCCATACCATGTTGAATACACCGGTTCTCGTCCGATCACCGAAGTTAAGCAACATCGGGCCCGGTTAGTACTTGGATGGGTGACCGCCTGGGAACACCGGGTGCTGTTGGCTCCCTGTCTTCTTTTAAATTTTATGTCACTACACCTGGCAGCCCTCTTTTCATACAAACTCTCAGGTGCGACAAAGATGCTTCCACAAGCATTTTAAACTACTGTATTAAACGTAAGATGCGAAATTACAGTAATGAACTCAGTTTGTACAAGAATGCGCGGAGGAAGAGTGCTAGGAACTCGTTGAAAATAACGAAACACTGCGAATCGACAGATGTGCTCTTGAAATGCGTCAGAGCCTACTGTTTTGTAGGAGCGCTACATTCCAAAAACTAACTACATTAAAAAAAAAACCTGTTCCCGTCCGACCACCGAAGATAAGCAACAACGTTTATATTCGGATCGGCGACCGCCTGGGAACTCTGGCTGTCTTCATTTCTTGCTTTCTTGTCGCTACCCCTGCCAGCCGTTTTTTTCATGCTACCTTTCTCATGTGACAAAGATGCTTCCATACTGATTTTAAACTATCGTAAGGTACGATATTAAGGAACTCAGTTTGAAAAGAGTGCGCCAAGGAAGACTTCCAAAGAGTCTCTGGAAATAAGAAAACAGTATGAAGTGACAGAAATGTTGTGAAGTACGTCAGGGCATATTGTTTTGTAGCAGTGCACAACGGCAAATTTGTAAACAAAAATTTACCTTTCGTCGCTACAAGAGATGGATACTTTGTCGAAAAGCCTGTGTCTTGTGTGCATGTTTTCGCACCTTTCCACGGCACGGCGCGGCACAGAGCTGCTCTGGTAGCTCCGAACGGCCGCACACGTCGCCTCGGACACGCCGGTTCGGCCCGCGCCCATCTCGCAGATGTTCCTCGTGCTTGTGCTGTCATATGGACCGCGACCCGAGCGGCAGCGAGCGGCAGTCGAGCAAAGTCGGGACAAGTCGGGACGGAAGGTGACAGCCGATTATGCACCGTGCGAATTACGCAAATATCTAGAAGCGCGACGCGTGTCAGGCAGGTGAGAACGCTTCTCTCGGTCCAGCAGGACACTGCCACACCCCGCGCAGTCCACCCGCCGCCCGGCCGCGCGCAATCCCTGCGACGGACAACAATAACAAGGTGCGTCTCCCTCGAGTGTCGGAGGCCGCACGAACCAAACGAATGACAGGCGGTGCAACGAGCAGCTGTGTTGTGCGTCTGACCCACGTGGCGGCGCGCCGCACTGCGCGTCGCCTTCGAGGTGGAAGGACGTGCATTGCGTCAAATGTGCCACCGAAAATGGCGATTGCGTGTATTGGGAGGAGAGGCGAAGCCTTCTTGTGCCGTGCGGCTACAGTATAAGGACGCCAACGGCCATACCATGTTGAATACACCGGTTCTCGTCCGATCACCGAAGTTAAGCAACATCGGGCCCGGTTAGTACTTGGATGGGTGACCGCCTGGGAACACCGGGTGCTGTTGGCTCCCTGTCTTCTTTTAAATTTTATGTCACTACACCTGGCAGCCCTCTTTTCATACAAACTCTCAGGTGCGACAAAGATGCTTCCACAAGCATTTTAAACTACTGTATTAAACGTAAGATGCGAAATTACAGTAATGAACTCAGTTTGTACAAGAATGCGCGGAGGAAGAGTGCTAGGAACTCGTTGAAAATAACGAAACACTGCGAATCGACAGATGTGCTCTTGAAATGCGTCAGAGCCTACTGTTTTGTAGGAGCGCTACATTCCAAAAACTAACTACATTAAAAAAAAACCTGTTCCCGTCCGACCACCGAAGATAAGCAACAACGTTTATATTCGGATCGGCGACCGCCTGGGAACTCTGGCTGTCTTCATTTCTTGCTTTCTTGTCGCTACCCCTGCCAGCCGTTTTTTCATGCTACCTTTCTCATGTGACAAAGATGCTTCCATACTGATTTTAAACTATCGTAAGGTACGATATTAAGGAACTCAGTTTGAAAAGAGTGCGCCAAGGAAGACTTCCAAAGAGTCTCTGGAAATAAGAAAACAGTATGAAGTGACAGAAATGTTGTGAAGTACGTCAGGGCATATTGTTTTGTAGCAGTGCACAACGGCAAATTTGTAAACAAAAATTTACCTTTCGTCGCTACAAGAGATGGATACTTTGTCGAAAAGCCTGTGTCTTGTGTGCATGTTTTCGCACCTTTCCACGGCACGGCGCGGCACAGAGCTGCTCTGGTAGCTCCGAACGGCCGCACACGTCGCCTCGGACACGCCGGTTCGGCCCGCGCCCATCTCGCAGATGTTCCTCGTGCTTGTGCTGTCATATGGACCGCGACCCGAGCGGCAGCGAGCGGCAGTCGAGCAAAGTCGGGACAAGTCGGGACGGAAGGTGACAGCCGATTATGCACCGTGCGAATTACGCAAATATCTAGAAGCGCGACGCGTGTCAGGCAGGTGAGAACGCTTCTCTCGGTCCAGCAGGACACTGCCACACCCCGCGCAGTCCACCCGCCGCCCGGCCGCGCGCAATCCCTGCGACGGACAACAATAACAAGGTGCGTCTCCCTCGAGTGTCGGAGGCCGCACGAACCAAACGAATGACAGGCGGTGCAACGAGCAGCTGTGTTGTGCGTCTGACCCACGTGGCGGCGCGCCGCACTGCGCGTCGCCTTCGAGGTGGAAGGACGTGCATTGCGTCAAATGTGCCACCGAAAATGGCGATTGCGTGTATTGGGAGGAGAGGCGAAGCCTTCTTGTGCCGTGCGGCTACAGTATAAGGACGCCAACGGCCATACCATGTTGAATACACCGGTTCTCGTCCGATCACCGAAGTTAAGCAACATCGGGCCCGGTTAGTACTTGGATGGGTGACCGCCTGGGAACACCGGGTGCTGTTGGCTCCCTGTCTTCTTTTAAATTTTATGTCACTACACCTGGCAGCCCTCTTTTCATACAAACTCTCAGGTGCGACAAAGATGCTTCCACAAGCATTTTAAACTACTGTATTAAACGTAAGATGCGAAATTACAGTAATGAACTCAGTTTGTACAAGAATGCGCGGAGGAAGAGTGCTAGGAACTCGTTGAAAATAACGAAACACTGCGAATCGACAGATGTGCTCTTGAAATGCGTCAGAGCCTACTGTTTTGTAGGAGCGCTACATTCCAAAAACTAACTACATTAAAAAAAAACCTGTTCCCGTCCGACCACCGAAGATAAGCAACAACGTTTATATTCGGATCGGCGACCGCCTGGGAACTCTGGCTGTCTTCATTTCTTGCTTTCTTGTCGCTACCCCCTGCCAGCCGTTTTTTCATGCTACCTTTCTCATGTGACAAAGATGCTTCCATACTGATTTTAAACTATCGTAAGGTACGATATTAAGGAACTCAGTTTGAAAAGAGTGCGCCAAGGAAGACTTCCAAAGAGTCTCTGGAAATAAGAAAACAGTATGAAGTGACAGAAATGTTGTGAAGTACGTCAGGGCATATTGTTTTGTAGCAGTGCACAACGGCAAATTTGTAAACAAAAATTTACCTTTCGTCGCTACAAGAGATGGATACTTTGTCGAAAAGCCTGTGTCTTGTGTGCATGTTTTCGCACCTTTCCACGGCACGGCGCGGCACAGAGCTGCTCTGGTAGCTCCGAACGGCCGCACACGTCGCCTCGGACACGCCGGTTCGGCCCGCGCCCATCTCGCAGATGTTCCTCGTGCTTGTGCTGTCATATGGACCGCGACCCGAGCGGCAGCGAGCGGCAGTCGAGCAAAGTCGGGACAAGTCGGGACGGAAGGTGACAGCCGATTATGCACCGTGCGAATTACGCAAATATCTAGAAGCGCGACGCGTGTCAGGCAGGTGAGAACGCTTCTCTCGGTCCAGCAGGACACTGCCACACCCCGCGCAGTCCACCCGCCGCCCGGCCGCGCGCAATCCCTGCGACGGACAACAATAACAAGGTGCGTCTCCCTCGAGTGTCGGAGGCCGCACGAACCAAACGAATGACAGGCGGTGCAACGAGCAGCTGTGTTGTGCGTCTGACCCACGTGGCGGCGCGCCGCACTGCGCGTCGCCTTCGAGGTGGAAGGACGTGCATTGCGTCAAATGTGCCACCGAAAATGGCGATTGCGTGTATTGGGAGGAGAGGCGAAGCCTTCTTGTGCCGTGCGGCTACAGTATAAGGACGCCAACGGCCATACCATGTTGAATACACCGGTTCTCGTCCGATCACCGAAGTTAAGCAACATCGGGCCCGGTTAGTACTTGGATGGGTGACCGCCTGGGAACACCGGGTGCTGTTGGCTCCCTGTCTTCTTTTAAATTTTATGTCACTACACCTGGCAGCCCTCTTTTCATACAAACTCTCAGGTGCGACAAAGATGCTTCCACAAGCATTTTAAACTACTGTATTAAACGTAAGATGCGAAATTACAGTAATGAACTCAGTTTGTACAAGAATGCGCGGAGGAAGAGTGCTAGGAACTCGTTGAAAATAACGAAACACTGCGAATCGACAGATGTGCTCTTGAAATGCGTCAGAGCCTACTGTTTTGTAGGAGCGCTACATTCCAAAAACTAACTACATTAAAAAAAAACCTGTTCCCGTCCGACCACCGAAGATAAGCAACAACGTTTATATTCGGATCGGCGACCGCCTGGGAACTCTGGCTGTCTTCATTTCTTGCTTTCTTGTCGCTACCCCTGCCAGCCGTTTTTTCATGCTACCTTTCTCATGTGACAAAGATGCTTCCATACTGATTTTAAACTATCGTAAGGTACGATATTAAGGAACTCAGTTTGAAAAGAGTGCGCCAAGGAAGACTTCCAAAGAGTCTCTGGAAATAAGAAAACAGTATGAAGTGACAGAAATGTTGTGAAGTACGTCAGGGCATATTGTTTTGTAGCAGTGCACAACGGCAAATTTGTAAACAAAAATTTACCTTTCGTCGCTACAAGAGATGGATACTTTGTCGAAAAGCCTGTGTCTTGTGTGCATGTTTTCGCACCTTTCCACGGCACGGCGCGGCACAGAGCTGCTCTGGTAGCTCCGAACGGCCGCACACGTCGCCTCGGACACGCCGGTTCGGCCCGCGCCCATCTCGCAGATGTTCCTCGTGCTTGTGCTGTCATATGGACCGCGACCCGAGCGGCAGCGAGCGGCAGTCGAGCAAAGTCGGGACAAGTCGGGACGGAAGGTGACAGCCGATTATGCACCGTGCGAATTACGCAAATATCTAGAAGCGCGACGCGTGTCAGGCAGGTGAGAACGCTTCTCTCGGTCCAGCAGGACACTGCCACACCCCGCGCAGTCCACCCGCCGCCCGGCCGCGCGCAATCCCTGCGACGGACAACAATAACAAGGTGCGTCTCCCTCGAGTGTCGGAGGCCGCACGAACCAAACGAATGACAGGCGGTGCAACGAGCAGCTGTGTTGTGCGTCTGACCCACGTGGCGGCGCGCCGCACTGCGCGTCGCCTTCGAGGTGGAAGGACGTGCATTGCGTCAAATGTGCCACCGAAAATGGCGATTGCGTGTATTGGGAGGAGAGGCGAAGCCTTCTTGTGCCGTGCGGCTACAGTATAAGGACGCCAACGGCCATACCATGTTGAATACACCGGTTCTCGTCCGATCACCGAAGTTAAGCAACATCGGGCCCGGTTAGTACTTGGATGGGTGACCGCCTGGGAACACCGGGTGCTGTTGGCTCCCTGTCTTCTTTTAAATTTTATGTCACTACACCTGGCAGCCCTCTTTTCATACAAACTCTCAGGTGCGACAAAGATGCTTCCACAAGCATTTTAAACTACTGTATTAAACGTAAGATGCGAAATTACAGTAATGAACTCAGTTTGTACAAGAATGCGCGGAGGAAGAGTGCTAGGAACTCGTTGAAAATAACGAAACACTGCGAATCGACAGATGTGCTCTTGAAATGCGTCAGAGCCTACTGTTTTGTAGGAGCGCTACATTCCAAAAACTAACTACATTAAAAAAAAACCTGTTCCCGTCCGACCACCGAAGATAAGCAACAACGTTTATATTCGGATCGGCGACCGCCTGGGAACTCTGGCTGTCTTCATTTCTTGCTTTCTTGTCGCTACCCCTGCCAGCCGTTTTTTCATGCTACCTTTCTCATGTGACAAAGATGCTTCCATACTGATTTTAAACTATCGTAAGGTACGATATTAAGGAACTCAGTTTGAAAAGAGTGCGCCAAGGAAGACTTCCAAAGAGTCTCTGGAAATAAGAAAACAGTATGAAGTGACAGAAATGTTGTGAAGTACGTCAGGGCATATTGTTTTGTAGCAGTGCACAACGGCAAATTTGTAAACAAAAATTTACCTTTCGTCGCTACAAGAGATGGATACTTTGTCGAAAAGCCTGTGTCTTGTGTGCATGTTTTCGCACCTTTCCACGGCACGGCGCGGCACAGAGCTGCTCTGGTAGCTCCGAACGGCCGCACACGTCGCCTCGGACACGCCGGTTCGGCCCGCGCCCATCTCGCAGATGTTCCTCGTGCTTGTGCTGTCATATGGACCGCGACCCGAGCGGCAGCGAGCGGCAGTCGAGCAAAGTCGGGACAAGTCGGGACGGAAGGTGACAGCCGATTATGCACCGTGCGAATTACGCAAATATCTAGAAGCGCGACGCGTGTCAGGCAGGTGAGAACGCTTCTCTCGGTCCAGCAGGACACTGCCACACCCCGCGCAGTCCACCCGCCGCCCGGCCGCGCGCAATCCCTGCGACGGACAACAATAACAAGGTGCGTCTCCCTCGAGTGTCGGAGGCCGCACGAACCAAACGAATGACAGGCGGTGCAACGAGCAGCTGTGTTGTGCGTCTGACCCACGTGGCGGCGCGCCGCACTGCGCGTCGCCTTCGAGGTGGAAGGACGTGCATTGCGTCAAATGTGCCACCGAAAATGGCGATTGCGTGTATTGGGAGGAGAGGCGAAGCCTTCTTGTGCCGTGCGGCTACAGTATAAGGACGCCAACGGCCATACCATGTTGAATACACCGGTTCTCGTCCGATCACCGAAGTTAAGCAACATCGGGCCCGGTTAGTACTTGGATGGGTGACCGCCTGGGAACACCGGGTGCTGTTGGCTCCCTGTCTTCTTTTAAATTTTATGTCACTACACCTGGCAGCCCTCTTTTCATACAAACTCTCAGGTGCGACAAAGATGCTTCCACAAGCATTTTAAACTACTGTATTAAACGTAAGATGCGAAATTACAGTAATGAACTCAGTTTGTACAAGAATGCGCGGAGGAAGAGTGCTAGGAACTCGTTGAAAATAACGAAACACTGCGAATCGACAGATGTGCTCTTGAAATGCGTCAGAGCCTACTGTTTTGTAGGAGCGCTACATTCCAAAAACTAACTACATTAAAAAAAAACCTGTTCCCGTCCGACCACCGAAGATAAGCAACAACGTTTATATTCGGATCGGCGACCGCCTGGGAACTCTGGCTGTCTTCATTTCTTGCTTTCTTGTCGCTACCCCTGCCAGCCGTTTTTTCATGCTACCTTTCTCATGTGACAAAGATGCTTCCATACTGATTTTAAACTATCGTAAGGTACGATATTAAGGAACTCAGTTTGAAAAGAGTGCGCCAAGGAAGACTTCCAAAGAGTCTCTGGAAATAAGAAAACAGTATGAAGTGACAGAAATGTTGTGAAGTACGTCAGGGCATATTGTTTTGTAGCAGTGCACAACGGCAAATTTGTAAACAAAAATTTACCTTTCGTCGCTACAAGAGATGGATACTTTGTCGAAAAGCCTGTGTCTTGTGTGCATGTTTTCGCACCTTTCCACGGCACGGCGCGGCACAGAGCTGCTCTGGTAGCTCCGAACGGCCGCACACGTCGCCTCGGACACGCCGGTTCGGCCCGCGCCCATCTCGCAGATGTTCCTCGTGCTTGTGCTGTCATATGGACCGCGACCCGAGCGGCAGCGAGCGGCAGTCGAGCAAAGTCGGGACAAGTCGGGACGGAAGGTGACAGCCGATTATGCACCGTGCGAATTACGCAAATATCTAGAAGCGCGACGCGTGTCAGGCAGGTGAGAACGCTTCTCTCGGTCCAGCAGGACACTGCCACACCCCGCGCAGTCCACCCGCCGCCCGGCCGCGCGCAATCCCTGCGACGGACAACAATAACAAGGTGCGTCTCCCTCGAGTGTCGGAGGCCGCACGAACCAAACGAATGACAGGCGGTGCAACGAGCAGCTGTGTTGTGCGTCTGACCCACGTGGCGGCGCGCCGCACTGCGCGTCGCCTTCGAGGTGGAAGGACGTGCATTGCGTCAAATGTGCCACCGAAAATGGCGATTGCGTGTATTGGGAGGAGAGGCGAAGCCTTCTTGTGCCGTGCGGCTACAGTATAAGGACGCCAACGGCCATACCATGTTGAATACACCGGTTCTCGTCCGATCACCGAAGTTAAGCAACATCGGGCCCGGTTAGTACTTGGATGGGTGACCGCCTGGGAACACCGGGTGCTGTTGGCTCCCTGTCTTCTTTTAAATTTTATGTCACTACACCTGGCAGCCCTCTTTTCATACAAACTCTCAGGTGCGACAAAGATGCTTCCACAAGCATTTTAAACTACTGTATTAAACGTAAGATGCGAAATTACAGTAATGAACTCAGTTTGTACAAGAATGCGCGGAGGAAGAGTGCTAGGAACTCGTTGAAAATAACGAAACACTGCGAATCGACAGATGTGCTCTTGAAATGCGTCAGAGCCTACTGTTTTGTAGGAGCGCTACATTCCAAAAACTAACTACATTAAAAAAAAACCTGTTCCCGTCCGACCACCGAAGATAAGCAACAACGTTTATATTCGGATCGGCGACCGCCTGGGAACTCTGGCTGTCTTCATTTCTTGCTTTCTTGTCGCTACCCCTGCCAGCCGTTTTTTCATGCTACCTTTCTCATGTGACAAAGATGCTTCCATACTGATTTTAAACTATCGTAAGGTACGATATTAAGGAACTCAGTTTGAAAAGAGTGCGCCAAGGAAGACTTCCAAAGAGTCTCTGGAAATAAGAAAACAGTATGAAGTGACAGAAATGTTGTGAAGTACGTCAGGGCATATTGTTTTGTAGCAGTGCACAACGGCAAATTTGTAAACAAAAATTTACCTTTCGTCGCTACAAGAGATGGATACTTTGTCGAAAAGCCTGTGTCTTGTGTGCATGTTTTCGCACCTTTCCACGGCACGGCGCGGCACAGAGCTGCTCTGGTAGCTCCGAACGGCCGCACACGTCGCCTCGGACACGCCGGTTCGGCCCGCGCCCATCTCGCAGATGTTCCTCGTGCTTGTGCTGTCATATGGACCGCGACCCGAGCGGCAGCGAGCGGCAGTCGAGCAAAGTCGGGACAAGTCGGGACGGAAGGTGACAGCCGATTATGCACCGTGCGAATTACGCAAATATCTAGAAGCGCGACGCGTGTCAGGCAGGTGAGAACGCTTCTCTCGGTCCAGCAGGACACTGCCACACCCCGCGCAGTCCACCCGCCGCCCGGCCGCGCGCAATCCCTGCGACGGACAACAATAACAAGGTGCGTCTCCCTCGAGTGTCGGAGGCCGCACGAACCAAACGAATGACAGGCGGTGCAACGAGCAGCTGTGTTGTGCGTCTGACCCACGTGGCGGCGCGCCGCACTGCGCGTCGCCTTCGAGGTGGAAGGACGTGCATTGCGTCAAATGTGCCACCGAAAATGGCGATTGCGTGTATTGGGAGGAGAGGCGAAGCCTTCTTGTGCCGTGCGGCTACAGTATAAGGACGCCAACGGCCATACCATGTTGAATACACCGGTTCTCGTCCGATCACCGAAGTTAAGCAACATCGGGCCCGGTTAGTACTTGGATGGGTGACCGCCTGGGAACACCGGGTGCTGTTGGCTCCCTGTCTTCTTTTAAATTTTATGTCACTACACCTGGCAGCCCTCTTTTCATACAAACTCTCAGGTGCGACAAAGATGCTTCCACAAGCATTTTAAACTACTGTATTAAACGTAAGATGCGAAATTACAGTAATGAACTCAGTTTGTACAAGAATGCGCGGAGGAAGAGTGCTAGGAACTCGTTGAAAATAACGAAACACTGCGAATCGACAGATGTGCTCTTGAAATGCGTCAGAGCCTACTGTTTTGTAGGAGCGCTACATTCCAAAAACTAACTACATTAAAAAAAAACCTGTTCCCGTCCGACCACCGAAGATAAGCAACAACGTTTATATTCGGATCGGCGACCGCCTGGGAACTCTGGCTGTCTTCATTTCTTGCTTTCTTGTCGCTACCCCTGCCAGCCGTTTTTTCATGCTACCTTTCTCATGTGACAAAGATGCTTCCATACTGATTTTAAACTATCGTAAGGTACGATATTAAGGAACTCAGTTTGAAAAGAGTGCGCCAAGGAAGACTTCCAAAGAGTCTCTGGAAATAAGAAAACAGTATGAAGTGACAGAAATGTTGTGAAGTACGTCAGGGCATATTGTTTTGTAGCAGTGCACAACGGCAAATTTGTAAACAAAAATTTACCTTTCGTCGCTACAAGAGATGGATACTTTGTCGAAAAGCCTGTGTCTTGTGTGCATGTTTTCGCACCTTTCCACGGCACGGCGCGGCACAGAGCTGCTCTGGTAGCTCCGAACGGCCGCACACGTCGCCTCGGACACGCCGGTTCGGCCCGCGCCCATCTCGCAGATGTTCCTCGTGCTTGTGCTGTCATATGGACCGCGACCCGAGCGGCAGCGAGCGGCAGTCGAGCAAAGTCGGGACAAGTCGGGACGGAAGGTGACAGCCGATTATGCACCGTGCGAATTACGCAAATATCTAGAAGCGCGACGCGTGTCAGGCAGGTGAGAACGCTTCTCTCGGTCCAGCAGGACACTGCCACACCCCGCGCAGTCCACCCGCCGCCCGGCCGCGCGCAATCCCTGCGACGGACAACAATAACAAGGTGCGTCTCCCTCGAGTGTCGGAGGCCGCACGAACCAAACGAATGACAGGCGGTGCAACGAGCAGCTGTGTTGTGCGTCTGACCCACGTGGCGGCGCGCCGCACTGCGCGTCGCCTTCGAGGTGGAAGGACGTGCATTGCGTCAAATGTGCCACCGAAAATGGCGATTGCGTGTATTGGGAGGAGAGGCGAAGCCTTCTTGTGCCGTGCGGCTACAGTATAAGGACGCCAACGGCCATACCATGTTGAATACACCGGTTCTCGTCCGATCACCGAAGTTAAGCAACATCGGGCCCGGTTAGTACTTGGATGGGTGACCGCCTGGGAACACCGGGTGCTGTTGGCTCCCTGTCTTCTTTTAAATTTTATGTCACTACACCTGGCAGCCCTCTTTTCATACAAACTCTCAGGTGCGACAAAGATGCTTCCACAAGCATTTTAAACTACTGTATTAAACGTAAGATGCGAAATTACAGTAATGAACTCAGTTTGTACAAGAATGCGCGGAGGAAGAGTGCTAGGAACTCGTTGAAAATAACGAAACACTGCGAATCGACAGATGTGCTCTTGAAATGCGTCAGAGTCTACTGTTTTGTAGGAGCGCTACATTCCAAAAACTAACTACATTAAAAAAAAACCTGTTCCCGTCCGACCACCGAAGATAAGCAACAACGTTTATATTCGGATCGGCGACCGCCTGGGAACTCTGGCTGTCTTCATTTCTTGCTTTCTTGTCGCTACCCCTGCCAGCCGTTTTTTCATGCTACCTTTCTCATGTGACAAAGATGCTTCCATACTGATTTTAAACTATCGTAAGGTACGATATTAAGGAACTCAGTTTGAAAAGAGTGCGCCAAGGAAGACTTCCAAAGAGTCTCTGGAAATAAGAAAACAGTATGAAGTGACAGAAATGTTGTGAAGTACGTCAGGGCATATTGTTTTGTAGCAGTGCACAACGGCAAATTTGTAAACAAAAATTTACCTTTCGTCGCTACAAGAGATGGATACTTTGTCGAAAAGCCTGTGTCTTGTGTGCATGTTTTCGCACCTTTCCACGGCACGGCGCGGCACAGAGCTGCTCTGGTAGCTCCGAACGGCCGCACACGTCGCCTCGGACACGCCGGTTCGGCCCGCGCCCATCTCGCAGATGTTCCTCGTGCTTGTGCTGTCATATGGACCGCGACCCGAGCGGCAGCGAGCGGCAGTCGAGCAAAGTCGGGACAAGTCGGGACGGAAGGTGACAGCCGATTATGCACCGTGCGAATTACGCAAATATCTAGAAGCGCGACGCGTGTCAGGCAGGTGAGAACGCTTCTCTCGGTCCAGCAGGACACTGCCACACCCCGCGCAGTCCACCCGCCGCCCGGCCGCGCGCAATCCCTGCGACGGACAACAATAACAAGGTGCGTCTCCCTCGAGTGTCGGAGGCCGCACGAACCAAACGAATGACAGGCGGTGCAACGAGCAGCTGTGTTGTGCGTCTGACCCACGTGGCGGCGCGCCGCACTGCGCGTCGCCTTCGAGGTGGAAGGACGTGCATTGCGTCAAATGTGCCACCGAAAATGGCGATTGCGTGTATTGGGAGGAGAGGCGAAGCCTTCTTGTGCCGTGCGGCTACAGTATAAGGACGCCAACGGCCATACCATGTTGAATACACCGGTTCTCGTCCGATCACCGAAGTTAAGCAACATCGGGCCCGGTTAGTACTTGGATGGGTGACCGCCTGGGAACACCGGGTGCTGTTGGCTCCCTGTCTTCTTTTAAATTTTATGTCACTACACCTGGCAGCCCTCTTTTCATACAAACTCTCAGGTGCGACAAAGATGCTTCCACAAGCATTTTAAACTACTGTATTAAACGTAAGATGCGAAATTACAGTAATGAACTCAGTTTGTACAAGAATGCGCGGAGGAAGAGTGCTAGGAACTCGTTGAAAATAACGAAACACTGCGAATCGACAGATGTGCTCTTGAAATGCGTCAGAGCCTACTGTTTTGTAGGAGCGCTACATTCCAAAAACTAACTACATTAAAAAAAAACCTGTTCCCGTCCGACCACCGAAGATAAGCAACAACGTTTATATTCGGATCGGCGACCGCCTGGGAACTCTGGCTGTCTTCATTTCTTGCTTTCTTGTCGCTACCCCTGCCAGCCGTTTTTTCATGCTACCTTTCTCATGTGACAAAGATGCTTCCATACTGATTTTAAACTATCGTAAGGTACGATATTAAGGAACTCAGTTTGAAAAGAGTGCGCCAAGGAAGACTTCCAAAGAGTCTCTGGAAATAAGAAAACAGTATGAAGTGACAGAAATGTTGTGAAGTACGTCAGGGCATATTGTTTTGTAGCAGTGCACAACGGCAAATTTGTAAACAAAAATTTACCTTTCGTCGCTACAAGAGATGGATACTTTGTCGAAAAGCCTGTGTCTTGTGTGCATGTTTTCGCACCTTTCCACGGCACGGCGCGGCACAGAGCTGCTCTGGTAGCTCCGAACGGCCGCACACGTCGCCTCGGACACGCCGGTTCGGCCCGCGCCCATCTCGCAGATGTTCCTCGTGCTTGTGCTGTCATATGGACCGCGACCCGAGCGGCAGCGAGCGGCAGTCGAGCAAAGTCGGGACAAGTCGGGACGGAAGGTGACAGCCGATTATGCACCGTGCGAATTACGCAAATATCTAGAAGCGCGACGCGTGTCAGGCAGGTGAGAACGCTTCTCTCGGTCCAGCAGGACACTGCCACACCCCGCGCAGTCCACCCGCCGCCCGGCCGCGCGCAATCCCTGCGACGGACAACAATAACAAGGTGCGTCTCCCTCGAGTGTCGGAGGCCGCACGAACCAAACGAATGACAGGCGGTGCAACGAGCAGCTGTGTTGTGCGTCTGACCCACGTGGCGGCGCGCCGCACTGCGCGTCGCCTTCGAGGTGGAAGGACGTGCATTGCGTCAAATGTGCCACCGAAAATGGCGATTGCGTGTATTGGGAGGAGAGGCGAAGCCTTCTTGTGCCGTGCGGCTACAGTATAAGGACGCCAACGGCCATACCATGTTGAATACACCGGTTCTCGTCCGATCACCGAAGTTAAGCAACATCGGGCCCGGTTAGTACTTGGATGGGTGACCGCCTGGGAACACCGGGTGCTGTTGGCTCCCTGTCTTCTTTTAAATTTTATGTCACTACACCTGGCAGCCCTCTTTTCATACAAACTCTCAGGTGCGACAAAGATGCTTCCACAAGCATTTTAAACTACTGTATTAAACGTAAGATGCGAAATTACAGTAATGAACTCAGTTTGTACAAGAATGCGCGGAGGAAGAGTGCTAGGAACTCGTTGAAAATAACGAAACACTGCGAATCGACAGATGTGCTCTTGAAATGCGTCAGAGCCTACTGTTTTGTAGGAGCGCTACATTCCAAAAACTAACTACATTAAAAAAAAACCTGTTCCCGTCCGACCACCGAAGATAAGCAACAACGTTTATATTCGGATCGGCGACCGCCTGGGAACTCTGGCTGTCTTCATTTCTTGCTTTCTTGTCGCTACCCCTGCCAGCCGTTTTTTCATGCTACCTTTCTCATGTGACAAAGATGCTTCCATACTGATTTTAAACTATCGTAAGGTACGATATTAAGGAACTCAGTTTGAAAAGAGTGCGCCAAGGAAGACTTCCAAAGAGTCTCTGGAAATAAGAAAACAGTATGAAGTGACAGAAATGTTGTGAAGTACGTCAGGGCATATTGTTTTGTAGCAGTGCACAACGGCAAATTTGTAAACAAAAATTTACCTTTC
Organism: Schistocerca gregaria; assembly: GCF_023897955.1. Classification (NCBI taxonomy): domain Eukaryota; kingdom Metazoa; phylum Arthropoda; class Insecta; order Orthoptera; family Acrididae; genus Schistocerca; species Schistocerca gregaria. The sequence continues at coordinate 9,024 of NW_026062991.1, read as the reverse complement.
GTCGCTACAAGAGATGGATACTTTGTCGAAAAGCCTGTGTCTTGTGTGCATGTTTTCGCACCTTTCCACGGCACGGCGCGGCACAGAGCTGCTCTGGTAGCTCCGAACGGCCGCACACGTCGCCTCGGACACGCCGGTTCGGCCCGCGCCCATCTCGCAGATGTTCCTCGTGCTTGTGCTGTCATATGGACCGCGACCCGAGCGGCAGCGAGCGGCAGTCGAGCAAAGTCGGGACAAGTCGGGACGGAAGGTGACAGCCGATTATGCACCGTGCGAATTACGCAAATATCTAGAAGCGCGACGCGTGTCAGGCAGGTGAGAACGCTTCTCTCGGTCCAGCAGGACACTGCCACACCCCGCGCAGTCCACCCGCCGCCCGGCCGCGCGCAATCCCTGCGACGGACAACAATAACAAGGTGCGTCTCCCTCGAGTGTCGGAGGCCGCACGAACCAAACGAATGACAGGCGGTGCAACGAGCAGCTGTGTTGTGCGTCTGACCCACGTGGCGGCGCGCCGCACTGCGCGTCGCCTTCGAGGTGGAAGGACGTGCATTGCGTCAAATGTGCCACCGAAAATGGCGATTGCGTGTATTGGGAGGAGAGGCGAAGCCTTCTTGTGCCGTGCGGCTACAGTATAAGGACGCCAACGGCCATACCATGTTGAATACACCGGTTCTCGTCCGATCACCGAAGTTAAGCAACATCGGGCCCGGTTAGTACTTGGATGGGTGACCGCCTGGGAACACCGGGTGCTGTTGGCTCCCTGTCTTCTTTTAAATTTTATGTCACTACACCTGGCAGCCCTCTTTTCATACAAACTCTCAGGTGCGACAAAGATGCTTCCACAAGCATTTTAAACTACTGTATTAAACGTAAGATGCGAAATTACAGTAATGAACTCAGTTTGTACAAGAATGCGCGGAGGAAGAGTGCTAGGAACTCGTTGAAAATAACGAAACACTGCGAATCGACAGATGTGCTCTTGAAATGCGTCAGAGCCTACTGTTTTGTAGGAGCGCTACATTCCAAAAACTAACTACATTAAAAAAAAACCTGTTCCCGTCCGACCACCGAAGATAAGCAACAACGTTTATATTCGGATCGGCGACCGCCTGGGAACTCTGGCTGTCTTCATTTCTTGCTTTCTTGTCGCTACCCCTGCCAGCCGTTTTTTCATGCTACCTTTCTCATGTGACAAAGATGCTTCCATACTGATTTTAAACTATCGTAAGGTACGATATTAAGGAACTCAGTTTGAAAAGAGTGCGCCAAGGAAGACTTCCAAAGAGTCTCTGGAAATAAGAAAACAGTATGAAGTGACAGAAATGTTGTGAAGTACGTCAGGGCATATTGTTTTGTAGCAGTGCACAACGGCAAATTTGTAAACAAAAATTTACCTTTCGTCGCTACAAGAGATGGATACTTTGTCGAAAAGCCTGTGTCTTGTGTGCATGTTTTCGCACCTTTCCACGGCACGGCGCGGCACAGAGCTGCTCTGGTAGCTCCGAACGGCCGCACACGTCGCCTCGGACACGCCGGTTCGGCCCGCGCCCATCTCGCAGATGTTCCTCGTGCTTGTGCTGTCATATGGACCGCGACCCGAGCGGCAGCGAGCGGCAGTCGAGCAAAGTCGGGACAAGTCGGGACGGAAGGTGACAGCCGATTATGCACCGTGCGAATTACGCAAATATCTAGAAGCGCGACGCGTGTCAGGCAGGTGAGAACGCTTCTCTCGGTCCAGCAGGACACTGCCACACCCCGCGCAGTCCACCCGCCGCCCGGCCGCGCGCAATCCCTGCGACGGACAACAATAACAAGGTGCGTCTCCCTCGAGTGTCGGAGGCCGCACGAACCAAACGAATGACAGGCGGTGCAACGAGCAGCTGTGTTGTGCGTCTGACCCACGTGGCGGCGCGCCGCACTGCGCGTCGCCTTCGAGGTGGAAGGACGTGCATTGCGTCAAATGTGCCACCGAAAATGGCGATTGCGTGTATTGGGAGGAGAGGCGAAGCCTTCTTGTGCCGTGCGGCTACAGTATAAGGACGCCAACGGCCATACCATGTTGAATACACCGGTTCTCGTCCGATCACCGAAGTTAAGCAACATCGGGCCCGGTTAGTACTTGGATGGGTGACCGCCTGGGAACACCGGGTGCTGTTGGCTCCCTGTCTTCTTTTAAATTTTATGTCACTACACCTGGCAGCCCTCTTTTCATACAAACTCTCAGGTGCGACAAAGATGCTTCCACAAGCATTTTAAACTACTGTATTAAACGTAAGATGCGAAATTACAGTAATGAACTCAGTTTGTACAAGAATGCGCGGAGGAAGAGTGCTAGGAACTCGTTGAAAATAACGAAACACTGCGAATCGACAGATGTGCTCTTGAAATGCGTCAGAGCCTACTGTTTTGTAGGAGCGCTACATTCCAAAAACTAACTACATTAAAAAAAAACCTGTTCCCGTCCGACCACCGAAGATAAGCAACAACGTTTATATTCGGATCGGCGACCGCCTGGGAACTCTGGCTGTCTTCATTTCTTGCTTTCTTGTCGCTACCCCTGCCAGCCGTTTTTTCATGCTACCTTTCTCATGTGACAAAGATGCTTCCATACTGATTTTAAACTATCGTAAGGTACGATATTAAGGAACTCAGTTTGAAAAGAGTGCGCCAAGGAAGACTTCCAAAGAGTCTCTGGAAATAAGAAAACAGTATGAAGTGACAGAAATGTTGTGAAGTACGTCAGGGCATATTGTTTTGTAGCAGTGCACAACGGCAAATTTGTAAACAAAAATTTACCTTTCGTCGCTACAAGAGATGGATACTTTGTCGAAAAGCCTGTGTCTTGTGTGCATGTTTTCGCACCTTTCCACGGCACGGCGCGGCACAGAGCTGCTCTGGTAGCTCCGAACGGCCGCACACGTCGCCTCGGACACGCCGGTTCGGCCCGCGCCCATCTCGCAGATGTTCCTCGTGCTTGTGCTGTCATATGGACCGCGACCCGAGCGGCAGCGAGCGGCAGTCGAGCAAAGTCGGGACAAGTCGGGACGGAAGGTGACAGCCGATTATGCACCGTGTGAATTACGCAAATATCTAGAAGCGCGACGCGTGTCAGGCAGGTGAGAACGCTTCTCTCGGTCCAGCAGGACACTGCCACACCCCGCGCAGTCCACCCGCCGCCCGGCCGCGCGCAATCCCTGCGACGGACAACAATAACAAGGTGCGTCTCCCTCCAGTGTCGGAGGCCGCACGAACCAAACGAATGACAGGCGGTGCAACGAGCAGCTGTGTTGTGCGTCTGACCCACGTGGCGGCGCGCCGCACTGCGCGTCGCCTTCGAGGTGGAAGGACGTGCATTGCGTCAAATGTGCCACCGAAAATGGCGATTGCGTGTATTGGGAGGAGAGGCGAAGCCTTCTTGTGCCGTGCGGCTACAGTATAAGGACGCCAACGGCCATACCATGTTGAATACACCGGTTCTCGTCCGATCACCGAAGTTAAGCAACATCGGGCCCGGTTAGTACTTGGATGGGTGACCGCCTGGGAACACCGGGTGCTGTTGGCTCCCTGTCTTCTTTTAAATTTTATGTCACTACACCTGGCAGCCCTCTTTTCATACAAACTCTCAGGTGCGACAAAGATGCTTCCACAAGCATTTTAAACTACTGTATTAAACGTAAGATGCGAAATTACAGTAATGAACTCAGTTTGTACAAGAATGCGCGGAGGAAGAGTGCTAGGAACTCGTTGAAAATAACGAAACACTGCGAATCGACAGATGTGCTCTTGAAATGCGTCAGAGCCTACTGTTTTGTAGGAGCGCTACATTCCAAAAACTAACTACATTAAAAAAAAACCTGTTCCCGTCCGACCACCGAAGATAAGCAACAACGTTTATATTCGGATCGGCGACCGCCTGGGAACTCTGGCTGTCTTCATTTCTTGCTTTCTTGTCGCTACCCCTGCCAGCCGTTTTTTCATGCTACCTTTCTCATGTGACAAAGATGCTTCCATACTGATTTTAAACTATCGTAAGGTACGATATTAAGGAACTCAGTTTGAAAAGAGTGCGCCAAGGAAGACTTCCAAAGAGTCTCTGGAAATAAGAAAACAGTATGAAGTGACAGAAATGTTGTGAAGTACGTCAGGGCATATTGTTTTGTAGCAGTGCACAACGGCAAATTTGTAAACAAAAATTTACCTTTCGTCGCTACAAGAGATGGATACTTTGTCGAAAAGCCTGTGTCTTGTGTGCATGTTTTCGCACCTTTCCACGGCACGGCGCGGCACAGAGCTGCTCTGGTAGCTCCGAACGGCCGCACACGTCGCCTCGGACACGCCGGTTCGGCCCGCGCCCATCTCGCAGATGTTCCTCGTGCTTGTGCTGTCATATGGACCGCGACCCGAGCGGCAGCGAGCGGCAGTCGAGCAAAGTCGGGACAAGTCGGGACGGAAGGTGACAGCCGATTATGCACCGTGTGAATTACGCAAATATCTAGAAGCGCGACGCGTGTCAGGCAGGTGAGAACGCTTCTCTCGGTCCAGCAGGACACTGCCACACCCCGCGCAGTCCACCCGCCGCCCGGCCGCGCGCAATCCCTGCGACGGACAACAATAACAAGGTGCGTCTCCCTCGAGTGTCGGAGGCCGCACGAACCAAACGAATGACAGGCGGTGCAACGAGCAGCTGTGTTGTGCGTCTGACCCACGTGGCGGCGCGCCGCACTGCGCGTCGCCTTCGAGGTGGAAGGACGTGCATTGCGTCAAATGTGCCACCGAAAATGGCGATTGCGTGTATTGGGAGGAGAGGCGAAGCCTTCTTGTGCCGTGCGGCTACAGTATAAGGACGCCAACGGCCATACCATGTTGAATACACCGGTTCTCGTCCGATCACCGAAGTTAAGCAACATCGGGCCCGGTTAGTACTTGGATGGGTGACCGCCTGGGAACACCGGGTGCTGTTGGCTCCCTGTCTTCTTTTAAATTTTATGTCACTACACCTGGCAGCCCTCTTTTCATACAAACTCTCAGGTGCGACAAAGATGCTTCCACAAGCATTTTAAACTACTGTATTAAACGTAAGATGCGAAATTACAGTAATGAACTCAGTTTGTACAAGAATGCGCGGAGGAAGAGTGCTAGGAACTCGTTGAAAATAACGAAACACTGCGAATCGACAGATGTGCTCTTGAAATGCGTCAGAGCCTACTGTTTTGTAGGAGCGCTACATTCCAAAAACTAACTACATTAAAAAAAAACCTGTTCCCGTCCGACCACCGAAGATAAGCAACAACGTTTATATTCGGATCGGCGACCGCCTGGGAACTCTGGCTGTCTTCATTTCTTGCTTTCTTGTCGCTACCCCTGCCAGCCGTTTTTTCATGCTACCTTTCTCATGTGACAAAGATGCTTCCATACTGATTTTAAACTATCGTAAGGTACGATATTAAGGAACTCAGTTTGAAAAGAGTGCGCCAAGGAAGACTTCCAAAGAGTCTCTGGAAATAAGAAAACAGTATGAAGTGACAGAAATGTTGTGAAGTACGTCAGGGCATATTGTTTTGTAGCAGTGCACAACGGCAAATTTGTAAACAAAAATTTACCTTTCGTCGCTACAAGAGATGGATACTTTGTCGAAAAGCCTGTGTCTTGTGTGCATGTTTTCGCACCTTTCCACGGCACGGCGCGGCACAGAGCTGCTCTGGTAGCTCCGAACGGCCGCACACGTCGCCTCGGACACGCCGGTTCGGCCCGCGCCCATCTCGCAGATGTTCCTCGTGCTTGTGCTGTCATATGGACCGCGACCCGAGCGGCAGCGAGCGGCAGTCGAGCAAAGTCGGGACAAGTCGGGACGGAAGGTGACAGCCGATTATGCACCGTGCGAATTACGCAAATATCTAGAAGCGCGACGCGTGTCAGGCAGGTGAGAACGCTTCTCTCGGTCCAGCAGGACACTGCCACACCCCGCGCAGTCCACCCGCCGCCCGGCCGCGCGCAATCCCTGCGACGGACAACAATAACAAGGTGCGTCTCCCTCGAGTGTCGGAGGCCGCACGAACCAAACGAATGACAGGCGGTGCAACGAGCAGCTGTGTTGTGCGTCTGACCCACGTGGCGGCGCGCCGCACTGCGCGTCGCCTTCGAGGTGGAAGGACGTGCATTGCGTCAAATGTGCCACCGAAAATGGCGATTGCGTGTATTGGGAGGAGAGGCGAAGCCTTCTTGTGCCGTGCGGCTACAGTATAAGGACGCCAACGGCCATACCATGTTGAATACACCGGTTCTCGTCCGATCACCGAAGTTAAGCAACATCGGGCCCGGTTAGTACTTGGATGGGTGACCGCCTGGGAACACCGGGTGCTGTTGGCTCCCTGTCTTCTTTTAAATTTTATGTCACTACACCTGGCAGCCCTCTTTTCATACAAACTCTCAGGTGCGACAAAGATGCTTCCACAAGCATTTTAAACTACTGTATTAAACGTAAGATGCGAAATTACAGTAATGAACTCAGTTTGTACAAGAATGCGCGGAGGAAGAGTGCTAGGAACTCGTTGAAAATAACGAAACACTGCGAATCGACAGATGTGCTCTTGAAATGCGTCAGAGCCTACTGTTTTGTAGGAGCGCTACATTCCAAAAACTAACTACATTAAAAAAAAACCTGTTCCCGTCCGACCACCGAAGATAAGCAACAACGTTTATATTCGGATCGGCGACCGCCCTGGGAACTCTGGCTGTCTTCATTTCTTGCTTTCTTGTCGCTACCCCTGCCAGCCGTTTTTTCATGCTACCTTTCTCATGTGACAAAGATGCTTCCATACTGATTTTAAACTATCGTAAGGTACGATATTAAGGAACTCAGTTTGAAAAGAGTGCGCCAAGGAAGACTTCCAAAGAGTCTCTGGAAATAAGAAAACAGTATGAAGTGACAGAAATGTTGTGAAGTACGTCAGGGCATATTGTTTTGTAGCAGTGCACAACGGCAAATTTGTAAACAAAAATTTACCTTTCGTCGCTACAAGAGATGGATACTTTGTCGAAAAGCCTGTGTCTTGTGTGCATGTTTTCGCACCTTTCCACGGCACGGCGCGGCACAGAGCTGCTCTGGTAGCTCCGAACGGCCGCACACGTCGCCTCGGACACGCCGGTTCGGCCCGCGCCCATCTCGCAGATGTTCCTCGTGCTTGTGCTGTCATATGGACCGCGACCCGAGCGGCAGCGAGCGGCAGTCGAGCAAAGTCGGGACAAGTCGGGACGGAAGGTGACAGCCGATTATGCACCGTGTGAATTACGCAAATATCTAGAAGCGCGACGCGTGTCAGGCAGGTGAGAACGCTTCTCTCGGTCCAGCAGGACACTGCCACACCCCGCGCAGTCCACCCGCCGCCCGGCCGCGCGCAATCCCTGCGACGGACAACAATAACAAGGTGCGTCTCCCTCCAGTGTCGGAGGCCGCACGAACCAAACGAATGACAGGCGGTGCAACGAGCAGCTGTGTTGTGCGTCTGACCCACGTGGCGGCGCGCCGCACTGCGCGTCGCCTTCGAGGTGGAAGGACGTGCATTGCGTCAAATGTGCCACCGAAAATGGCGATTGCGTGTATTGGGAGGAGAGGCGAAGCCTTCTTGTGCCGTGCGGCTACAGTATAAGGACGCCAACGGCCATACCATGTTGAATACACCGGTTCTCGTCCGATCACCGAAGTTAAGCAACATCGGGCCCGGTTAGTACTTGGATGGGTGACCGCCTGGGAACACCGGGTGCTGTTGGCTCCCTGTCTTCTTTTAAATTTTATGTCACTACACCTGCCAGCCCTCTTTTCATACAAACTCTCAGGTGCGACAAAGATGCTTCCACAAGCATTTTAAACTACTGTATTAAACGTAAGATGCGAAATTACAGTAATGAACTCAGTTTGTACAAGAATGCGCGGAGGAAGAGTGCTAGGAACTCGTTGAAAATAACGAAACACTGCGAATCGACAGATGTGCTCTTGAAATGCGTCAGAGCCTACTGTTTTGTAGGAGCGCTACATTCCAAAAACTAACTACATTAAAAAAAAACCTGTTCCCGTCCGACCACCGAAGATAAGCAACAACGTTTATATTCGGATCGGCGACCGCCTGGGAACTCTGGCTGTCTTCATTTCTTGCTTTCTTGTCGCTACCCCTGCCAGCCGTTTTTTCATGCTACCTTTCTCATGTGACAAAGATGCTTCCATACTGATTTTAAACTATCGTAAGGTACGATATTAAGGAACTCAGTTTGAAAAGAGTGCGCCAAGGAAGACTTCCAAAGAGTCTCTGGAAATAAGAAAACAGTATGAAGTGACAGAAATGTTGTGAAGTACGTCAGGGCATATTGTTTTTGTAGCAGTGCACAACGGCAAATTTGTAAACAAAAATTTACCTTTCGTCGCTACAAGAGATGGATACTTTGTCGAAAAGCCTGTGTCTTGTGTGCATGTTTTCGCACCTTTCCACGGCACGGCGCGGCACAGAGCTGCTCTGGTAGCTCCGAACGGCCGCACACGTCGCCTCGGACACGCCGGTTCGGCCCGCGCCCATCTCGCAGATGTTCCTCGTGCTTGTGCTGTCATATGGACCGCGACCCGAGCGGCAGCGAGCGGCAGTCGAGCAAAGTCGGGACAAGTCGGGACGGAAGGTGACAGCCGATTATGCACCGTGCGAATTACGCAAATATCTAGAAGCGCGACGCGTGTCAGGCAGGTGAGAACGCTTCTCTCGGTCCAGCAGGACACTGCCACACCCCGCGCAGTCCACCCGCCGCCCGGCCGCGCGCAATCCCTGCGACGGACAACAATAACAAGGTGCGTCTCCCTCGAGTGTCGGAGGCCGCACGAACCAAACGAATGACAGGCGGTGCAACGAGCAGCTGTGTTGTGCGTCTGACCCACGTGGCGGCGCGCCGCACTGCGCGTCGCCTTCGAGGTGGAAGGACGTGCATTGCGTCAAATGTGCCACCGAAAATGGCGATTGCGTGTATTAACACGCGATCTAGTGT
>NW_026062990.1:0-11589 GCF_023897955.1 Schistocerca gregaria | reverse complement strand
AACACACGCGAGACAGATACTCACGATCCCGCAGTCCGCCACCGGTACATGCAGCGGCCCCACGCACGGCTGCTGCACCACCAGACCCGTCACGCTCCGATCCACCTTGCTCGTCAGGAACCGCTTCGAGCCCACCTCCACGTGCGGCAACACCAGCTCCCTCAGCGCCCTGCCCACCTCCAACTCCGCCGGCACCGACAGTGGCCAGCGCAGCGGCGAAAACGCCTCACTCTCGAACACCTTTCGCGGCATCCCACCCAACACCTTCTCCTGCGGCAAGCAATACGGCTGCTCCTCGTCTCGCTCCCTCCCCCTCTCCACCAAAACCACCCTCCCGTCCCCACTCACCCTCCCCACGCACGCATACGGACACCGCTCCCTCTCGCATATCGACGCGAACAACTCCTCGCTCTCCGGCTCAATCAACACCGCGTCGTTCTCCTGGTACTCCGCGCACCAAATCTCCAACGTGCTCAGCGTCTCGTCCCCCAACGGGAACCTGTCCACCTCGATCCGCGCCCCCAGCGCGCCCACCAACTCCTTCAACACGTTCGCGTTCCCCCCAGACCCCTGGTCGTGAATGCTCACGATCGGATTCCTCCTCCCCATCCTCGCGCACGCGCGCACCACCCTGTCCACCCTCTGCTCCATCTCCGCGTCCCCCCTCTGCACCGCGTTGAAATCCAACTCCTCCCTGTTCTCCCCGTGCACCTGCGACGACGCCGCCCCCCCACCTATCCCTATCCTGTACGCCGGCCCACCTATCTTCACCACCAACATCCCGCTCCTCACCTCCCCCTTCCTCAGCGCACCCCTCTCTATCTGCCCCAACCCCCCCGAAAACATTATCGGCTTCACGTACTCCCTCCTCTCCCCTCTCGCCACCGCCCCAAACGCCCTCGCGTACCCCGCTATCAACGGCTCCCCAAACCTGTTCGCGTAATCACTCGCCCCGTTGCTCGCCCCTATCAACACCTCCAACGGCGACGCCACGTTCCCCGGGTACCCCCAACCCCCCTCCTCCCACTCCAACTCGTACCCAGGCACCCTCAACTGACCCACCGCGTACCCCGCCGTCCCACCCACCACCACCGACCCCCTCCCCACCGCGTGTCCGTCCCTTATCCTCCCCCCCACCCCCGTCTCCGCCCCCGGGTACGGCGCCACCCCCGTCGGGAAATTGTGCGTCTCCGCCGTAAACGTCACGTCGTACTCCGCACTCCTCTCCTCCACCCTACTCGCCCTCCCCCCCTCGCTCGGCTCGCACACCACCGTCCTAAACCCCCTCACCACACTCGCATTGTCGCTGTACGCCACCAACGAATTCGTCCTGTTCCTCTCCAACGTCTCGCTCACCAACTCCATCAACGAACGCCCCATCTCCTCCCCCCCTATCCTCAACACCCCCTTGAAAAACCAGTGCCTCGCGTGCTCCGAATTGCTCTGCGACAAGTCAAACAACTCCACCGTCGTCGGATTCCTCCTCAACTCCTCGCAAAACAACCTCCTGTAGTACTCCATGTCCCACCTGTCAAACCACAACCCCAACTCCTCCCCCACCCTCCTCACCGCCTCCTCACCCTCCTCCATCCACCTCACCCTCCCCCACTCCCCCGCCGTCGCCGGCCTCTCCGCCACCCCCTCCTCCCCCTCCCGGCACTCCAACATCCTGTCCTGTATCTCCCCAAACAACCCCTCCAACCCCCCCCTCAACTCCTCCTCCCCCATCCCACTCCTCACCCGCAACATCACCCTCCTCCTCCTCTCTATCCCCCTCACGCCACCCACCTTGCTCTGCTCCAGTATCTGCATCGCCGTCGTCGACCACGCCGGCCTAAAACTCCCCCTCGGGCGAAAACACGCCACCACGCTCCCCACCAACTCCGACCCCTGCTCTCCCCACACCCCCGCGTCAGCTCCCCCCCCCTTCTCGTACTATACACACTACACACACACCCCCTCGCGCGCACGCACCTCCCTCTCCAACCCCACCTCCCCCCACTCAGACCTCTCCCTCGCCGACAGTATCCACCTCAACTTCTCCCCCTCCACCTTGCACTCGTGCTCTATCCTGTAGCAGTACTCGCTCTCCACGCCCAACAACTCCGCCGCCTCGCCAAACCGCCTCGCGAACCTCCTCCTCACCCCCTCCACCTCCGCCGGCCCCAACGCCGGCGAGCTGTACAGTTCGCTGTAGTATACGCTCATTCGACACAACCGCACTCGTTCCCGTTCGCACCGCGCACGCAGGAACAATAAAATGCCCCCCCCCTCCCCAAAAAAAAAAACAAAACGCCCCCGCCTCAAAAAAAAAAAATAACAAAACGCCCCCGCCTCAAGAAAAAAATAACAAAACAAAATACCCCCCCCCTCCCCCAAAAAAAAAAAAATAACAAAACGCCCCCGCCTCAAGAAAAAAATAACAAAACGCCCCCGCCTCAAAAAAAAATAATAACAAAAAAACAAAACGCCACCCCCCCAAAAAAAAAATAACAAAAAAACAAAATGCCACCCCCCCAAAAAAAAAATAATAACAAAAAAACAAAATGCCACCCCCCCAAAAAAAAATAATAACAAAAAAACAAAATGCCACCCCCCCAAAAAAAAATAATAACAAAAAAACAAAACGCCACCCCCCCAAAAAAAAATAATAACAAAAAAAATGCCACCCCCCCCAAAAAAAAAATAACAAAATGCCCAAACAAACCAAAAAACATAACAAAATCTTCCACTCCCGCGCCATTCTCTCTCTCCTCTCCCCAGAACATGCAAAAACATAACTACAAAGTCCTCGTCGTCGGCTCCGGCGCCAGGGAACACGCCATCACCTGGAAACTCACCCACAGCCCACTCATCTCCCACATCTTCGTCGCCCCCGGGAACCACGGCACCGAACTCATCGCTCTATCTTCGCAACCACACCCCGTCCACGTCCAAAACGTCCCCCTCACAACCAACCAGCACATCTGCGACTTCTCCAAACAACGCGCAATCGGTACGGCTCTCTCTCTCTCTCCCCCCCCCCCCCCCCCCACCTCTAACGCGCTCCCCGCAGACCTCGTCATCGTCGGCCCCGAAGCACCCCTCGCCAGCGGCCTCTCCGACCAACTCTCCAACCTCGGCATCCCCTGCTTCGGCCCCTCCGCCGCCGCCGCCCGCATCGAGTCCGACAAAGCCTTCGCCAAAGACCTCATGACCCTCCACTCTATCCCCACCCCCGCCTACCAGGTCTTCACCAACTGCTCCCAAGCACTCCAATACCTAGACCACGCCTACTCCCACAACCGCCGCGTCGTCATCAAGGCATCCGGACTAGCCGCCGGCAAGGGCGTCGTCGTCCCCTCCACCCACCACGAAGCCACCCAAGCCGTCTCCGACATGCTCGACCGCTATCTGTCTCGCGTGTGTGGCTCCAAAATCATCATCGAAGACTACCTCGAGGGCGACGAACTCTCCGTCCTCGCCTTCTGCGACGGACACACCGCCGTCTGCATGCCCGCCGCCCAAGACCACAAACGAATCTTCGACGGCAACCTCGGACCAAATACCGGCGGCATGGGCGCCTACGCTCCCACCCCACTCTGCGACGACCGCGTCTCCAAAGAAGCCCTAGAACGCGTCATCCTCCCCGCTCTAAAAGGCCTCCGCCTACAAGGCTCCCCCTTCGTCGGCGTCCTCTTCGCTGGACTCATCCTCACCCAACACGGCCTCTACTGCCTCGAATTCAACTGTCGCTTCGGCGACCCCGAAACACAAGCCATCCTCCCCCTCATGCAAAGCGACCTCCTCCTCGCCACCCTCTCCTGCGTCCAAGGCACCCTCTCCTCCGACAAAATCCACTTCCACCCCAACAAATTCTGCTGCACCGTCGTCGCCTCCTCCCGCGGCTACCCCCAACGCCCAGAAACCGGACACCCCATCACCGGACTAAACACCGCCCAATCCTCCCCCCACGTCTCCATCTTCCACGCCGGCACCAAACGCGACCTCACCCGCGTCCTCACCAACGGCGGACGCGTCCTCTGCGTCTCCGGCGTCTCCGACTCCCTCCAAGACGCCGTCCGCCTCTCTTACCAGTCACTCCACTCCATCCACTTCGAAGGCATGCACTATCGCCGCGACATCGCCGCCAAACAACTCCCCCCCCTCAAGGTCGCCGTCCTCGGCTCCACTCGCGGATCCAGCCTCCAACCCATCATCGACTCCCTCGAGTCCAACGCCCTTCCCATCACCCTCACCACCGTCATCAGCAACCGGCAGGGCGCCCCCATCCTCTCTCGCGCCAAGCACTACCGCCCCACCTACATCCCCTCCAACCCCCAATTCGAAGAACACGCCATACGCGCCATCTCCGACGCCGGCGGCGCCGACCTCATCCTCTGCATCGGCTTCATGAAAATCCTCTCACCTCGCTTCGTCGAGTTGTACCGCGACCGCATCCTCAACGTACACCCCTCCCTCCTCCCAAAATTCGCCGGCGGCATGGACCTCGACGTCCACCGACGCGTCCTGCTCGCCTCAGAACGCCAGTCCGGCTGCACCGTCCACCTCGTCGACGACGGCGTCGACACCGGCACCATCCTCCTACAAAAAACCTGCCCCGTCGAACCCAACGACACCCCCGAATCCCTCAAAGCCCGCGTACAAGCCCTCGAAGGCCCCGCACTCATAGAAGTCATCCACCTCTACCGCCAAGGCCTCCTCCCTCACCGCGCCACCTACCGCGACTCCGGCGTCGACACCCAACTGGGCGCCGCCATCGTCGAACACATCAAACCAATCTGCTCCTCCACCGCCACCAAGGGCGCCAACGCCGCCCTCGGCGGCTTCGGCGGCATCTTCGACCTGTCAACCCTCGACTACCGCGACCCACTCCTCGTCTCTAGCACCGACGGCGTCGGCACCAAACTCCTCCTCTCCGTCGAGGCTAACTCCTTCGACACCATCGGCCAAGACCTCGTCGCCATGTGTGTCAACGACGTCCTCGCCCAGGGCGCGCAACCACTCTTCTTCCTAGACTACTTCGCCACCGCCAAACTTCACGTCGACCAAACCCTCCGCATCATTCAAGGCATCGCCTCCGCCTGCAAAACCGCCGGCTGCGCCCTCATCGGCGGCGAAACCGCCGAAATGCCAGACATGTACCGCCCAGGACACTACGACCTCGCCGGCTTCGCCGTCGGCGCCGTCGAACGACACCTCCTACTCCCCCGCACACACGACATGACCCCCGGCGACCACCTCATCGCCCTCACCTCCTCCGGCATCCACTCCAACGGCTACACGCTCGTCAGACGCCTCCTCTCCCAACACCACATCCAACTCCAACAACCCCCCCCATTCCACTCCACCCAACAACACCTCTATCAAGAACTCCTCAAACCCACCTTTATCTATGTCAACTCCCTCATCCCACTCATCAACGCCCAACTCCTCAAAGGCATCGCCCACATCACCGGCGGCGGACTCTACGAAAACCTCCCCCGCATCCTCCCCCCCCACCTCGCCGCGCAACTAGACGGCTCCAAATGGCCCTGTCCACCCGTCATCCAATGGCTTGCACACCTCGGCCACCTCCACCACCGCGAAACCCTCTCCACCTGGAACGCCGGCATCGGCATCGTCCTCGTCGTCGACCCCGCCCACACCCACACCATCCTCTCCTCCTTCCAACAACTGCCCTACTCCGCCCTGCACGTCGGCCACCTCGTCCCCAGGGAATCCCACCCCGTCGAAATCCTCAACACGGACCTCCTCCTCCAACCACCCCCCCCCTACGACAACCTCGCAATCAACTCCTTGATCACCGCCCTCCTCTTCTTGCTCCGCCCAAACACCCCAAACTTCACCGACTCCTTGTACTTCTTCAATATCTGCACCAACTTCTTGTCGCTCAGCACCTTCGAGTACGACGTCATCCTCACCTCCGGGTTCAAAAACACCAGCGGGTCCGGCTGCAACAACAACTTCACTATCTGCGACACCTCCTCGAAGTACTCGTACAAACTCCCTATCGGCGCCTTCTTCGCCACCTCCCTAATGTACGCCAGGTCCCGACTCATCGACTCCACAAACGCCGCGTCAAAGTGCTGGCACCTCTCCGTCAACAGCAAGTTCATCATCTCTTCCGCCACCTGCGAATACTGATTAATGTATATCAACTCCAACATGTGTCCCGGTACAACACTCGACTTCGGAAACACCTCCCCCAACTCCTCCAACACCCTCCTCACGTGCGCGTGCGGCCCCGTCACCTTCCCCCCCTGATACTGACACGTCGCAATAAACCTGCCAAACTCCTCCCTCACCCTCTGACGATTCGCCTCGTAAATCCTCTTCTCCAAATTCTTGATTATCTCCTCAATGTTCCTCTCGTCGAACTCCACCCTCACCTCCGCGTCCAACTGCCTCACGTACGCCTCAAACTGAGGCAACATCTTCTTCAAGCTGTACAAATTCATGTACCTCTGCACCTCGTACTCCACCAACCGGTCCGCCTGTCGCTCCACCCTCTCGAACGCCTTCGCTATCCCGTTCAAAATGTTCCCCAACTGTCCCACCAACTCCGACTCCGCCCCCGCGAAACTCCCCGAAAAATTCTCGAACAGGTCCGACGCCGTCTTCTTGAACGTCAATATCACGCTCGGCACCAACATCCCAAACGAAAAACTCCTCTGACTCCCGTCCACAAACCCCTCCAACTGATAGTCCTTGTACACCTGTCCGTAATGACTCTCGCTCCTGAACACCAACGGCCTAATCATCGCCGGGTCCGCTATCAGCGACGCAACCTGCTTCGTCACGTGCGTGTAAACCGTCTCGAAGTAACGCGCCTGCAACGACGCCCTCGCGAACTCGTTCAAACCAGACACGTCGTACCCGTACTTCCTCATCGTCCTCGCAAACACAAACAAAAACTTCTGCAACTCGGGAAACACCTCCAAGTTCTCGCAGTACGCCAACTCCACCTGCAGCAAAAACTTCAACTTGTTATTCGCCACCTCCCACAACATGTTCACGTCCGCCTTGCTAACCATGTCGTTCGACGTCTGCAACACGGTCGCCTCCACCGCGAAAAACCCAGCCACCGTGTTCAAGTACTGCACGTAAACCTTCCAAAACGGCACGTCCACCGGCCTCTGCAAAATCAAGTCCGCCTGCAACCTCCTGTTCTCCCAATAATACCTCTGGAACTTCTGCTTCTCGCCCAACGTCTCGTATATGTACGAACACTGGTACAACGCGGCAAAATTCAAATTCAAATAATCGAACACGTTAATCTCTGTAATGTTGCCCCCCACCTGGGACCCCCGCCACGCCACCCCCCGGCACCTTCCACGAACCCACCCTCTCCGCCTCCACCGTCCTGGCACTCGACGACTTTATCTGTCTCAAACGAAGCGCCGCCAACTGCTCCTTCTCGATAATCGCGTTCATCTGCGCTATCGAAAACCGCCCAATCTCCTCGCTAGCGTTCCTCATCGCCAAGAGCCAACTGTTCATGCCGTCCAACACCTGCTTCTTTATCATCTCGACCATCACCGGGATCTTCTTCGCCAACGTCCTCCCAAACCCGTACGACGAAATGCTCTTCAAATGCACCTTCTGAATCTGTTCAAGAATCTTTATCGCCGGGTAAAACTGCTTGTTCTCAATGTGCTCGTTCACCTTTCGAGTCAAGTTCAACGTGTAGCTGCACGCATTGATCTCCTCCACCGCGCTGTTGATGTTTCGACCAATTTCCCTCGCCTCCACCAAACTCTGAATCGCCCTCGTGAAATCCCTCCCCGTCGCCTGCAACTCCGCGTTCCACGTCGAAATCGACGTCTTCATGTATCCCACGTCCCTCCTCACATCGCACAGGCTATCAATCGAGTGGATGAACCTCTACCATGGACAAAAAAAAAAATAAAATAATCAGAGCACACCTCAAACAAAAAAAAAAAAAGCGCGCATACATGAAAGTTGTCGTGGCAAATTTTCTCTATTCTGGACTCCGTCCCCTCGATGAAAATGCTCATGTTATATATCGCCTCCTCCTCCTATCTGTCTCGCGTGTGTTCAACCTGATCACGGGTGCCAACTCCCTCTGGTTTTCGCACGACATCAGCGAAGACACGCAATTTTCCTCACAACCCAGCAACTTGTCCTGCACCCCCCTCCCTAAACACCAAGAATACTTCACCGCCTCCGTCGCATCCGATTCGTGCGACGCGCGAGAATCCAGCTCGTCGCCGTCCGGCTTCTGGAAAGACGCGACCTTTATGTGGAAATCAGCACTAGACCCAAGCATAGACGCATCTGACATACAGAACCCCCAAAAAAAACTCCTTCTCGAAATTTTACCACTTTTTTTTTTAGAACAAGGCGCCCGCGAAAGCCAAGCGCAAATTCGACTACCCCGCATACTCATTCAATACCCCCGCTTTCTACGCACCAAGAGCGCTCGGCACCCTGCAAAAATGTTCGACATCTACATCACCGTCCTGGCGGCCGTGGCCTACGTCATCTTCTTCGCAAACTGTTCCTACTTCTTGATGTACTTCTCCCACGAGGACGACAACAACTCCGCCTACCTCCCAAAAGTGGTCGTCGTACGTCCGCAGATCCCACACCCAACCGAAGCAGAACACCCTCTTGTGACGCGCGCACCACTAACCACCGCCCTTTTTCTTTTCCCTTTCTTTCCCCTCAACCAAACCCCAACGCAGGTTCTAGGCTTGACAACCGCCGCGACCTTCATCTTCCTATTCCCCATCGACGTCATGAACAGGGACTCCAAAAAAAACGGCATACCGATGGACATCCTCTTTTTTTCCGTCCTGTCAACAATCATCCTCCTGACGTTCTTGCTGATCCCCTTCGCCTACTTCTACTATTCGGAATGGGACCCCGACAAGCCAAAGTACGCGCGCAGAGAGCCATTTGGCTTTCTTTTTTTTTTTGCGTACAACTTTTCAGACCGTTCGCCCACAAATTCGCTCATGCCATTTCTAACGGCTTTCATTTCCGACCCAACTCTAGGAGAGCGCTGAAGTTCGCTATCATAGGATGTCTGGCCTGTTCCATTCTCTTTGGAGCCCTCACCGCCCTGAGCTACATCTTTCTCAACAACGTGAGCATAGACTACGACATTCAGACCTCCGACCTGGTGGCAGGATCCAGACAACCTGACACCACCCCCCTGTCAGGAGTGCAACTGGAAAGCCAGATCGACCAGCCTGTCCGTCAAAACCTCCTTCCTCATTCAAATGCTGAACATCATGTGCTTCTTCGGTACAATCTTGTTCAGCGTTTTCTGCGGTATCGGACTCATAACGGCTCCCTACGACTTCTTCAACGCCTGGTACAAACGCCCAGAAAAAATTAATAATAAAAAATTCGAAGAGCTAAAAGTTGTCATCGGTAAAAGGGCCGACGACCTCATATCCAAAGCCGTTAAATTCAACAAAAAACCGCCAAAAACAAAAGTCTACAACGAATGGAGAAAAGAAGTCTACCTCCTCGAAGAAGATTGGGAAAGAACCGTTGAAGCACACAAACCTGATGGAATCCGTGTATTGTGGTACTGGTTTTGTCTCTTTGTCGGCGTCATCGGCGCTCTGCTGAGCATCAGCATCATTCTGAATCTCATCCTCAGCAGGCTTCTGGACGTGACGATGTTCCTGAACGTGATATTCGTAAACATAAGCGGCTTTCAAAACATCCTGGGCGTCATCGTCTTCATATTGTACGCAGTTTGGCTGCAAGTATGCGTCATCAACGGAAACCTCAACTTCGGCATCCACGTCCCCTTCTTTTTCAGCATTCATCCCATGAAGGCATCTGGAACACTAATGAACTCGTTTTTGTTCAACACGGGACTTATCTGCATGTCATCTGTCGCGCTCACGAAATTTTGCGTTGTCAACTTCTACGAATACGTCCACGACACTTACACTTACACCATCTTCAACGTGACGATCGAAAATCTCAAGATCTTCAAATACGTCTGGATCGTCTGCGACTGGGCAATTGTTGGGCTGTCTTTATTGACCGTTCTAATTTTGCTCATCAAATCCTGCTGCGGCAAATAAAAAAAAACATTCGGCGCATTCGTCTTGCAGACCGTCCACCATAAGTTTTGGCCGGACTTTTTTCATTGCGCTTTGTTTTTATGGGCGTGCCAACCCGAACACGGCGGAGTCGTAAATTTAGCTTCACTGACTGCCCATCTCTTCGGAGTCGCGGTCTTGATAGCAAGCGCGTGTACGCGTATGTCCTCCCCGAGCACCGAATTCACCAAGCGATGCTGCTCAACGACAGGCAAGTCCTTGAACTTCTCGGAAACAATCGTCACCTAAAAGAAAAAAAAATAAAGAATTAGCCACCTTGATACACCCATTCCACGAACCCATAGCGCACCTTGAAATGCGTCTCTGTGCCCCTCGAAAAGCTGTGCTTATGACTCTCGTCAACCACCTCTATGTAAACCGGATCGAAGTAATCGGTCAGCCTTCGTTGAATGTCGTCTCGCACCGACCTGTCAGGCATGGACGATGAGCGCCTCAGTTCCTGGTAGACCCAACCCCTCCGAGCGCGAAGCCTCGCAACGCTCCGAAAACTCAACATCATAAAGCCAAAACTAAACTTTTTTTGAGCACCGTCTTACTCATTTTTTCGGTCAAAATGTTGCAGGCAACTCGATATTTTCGCGCGTATGGGAAAGTCCAGCAAGTCATGTTTCGACAGGTATGAACATGATTCCCAAGTGGAAACAGCACCTGACTCCACGCTAAAACCTTCTCAGACCCTGATCCGCGCAGCCATTAAGAGAAAAATTGAGGCAGGCGCTACCAACCTCAAATCAGATCGCACCATCGTCGAATTCACTCTGTTTGGCGACAACTCATCCATAGACCAGCTGATCTCAGATCTGAGAAATACCAAACCACTCAACAGTTGGGGCGCAGAGGTATGACAGTTTTTTTTTTTTTATAATTTTCTGATAAACCTGTCGAAAGTGTACCAAAGTGGAGGAATTCGAACAAGGCATGCCCATCTCGGAGCATAAAGTAAACACGAAGAACGTGGACACCTATAACTGGAAACCGGTAGACATGTACATCTAGCGTGCCTGGAGACGCCAGATTATCCGCGAGAGCCAACCTCGAGACCAAACGTCACCACAGTCCGCAACCCCAAAAATACAACAGACAAACCCAAAATGTGCGTCGAGACGTCAGAGCCAAAATGTGCAAATCGCCACGTACATTCGCAACACAAAATAACGCACTGAAAAAAGGTAATCCTGACATAAGAATAATGTACAAATTCGATTAAAGGCATAGTCGCAACAAGTACAAGATTCAAACCTCTTCAAAAAGAATACCCCCACACTCCCTGGAATACTCTTATTTGTACTTGGTAGTTTCTTTTTTGCATAAAGTTGTTCCAAAGACCTCTCCTTTTTGTTTTTACCCACCTGTTGTATGCGTCTTCCCTGATGAGCTCGACCATAGTCAAAAAATATTTTTTGGAACGTTTTAACCCCGTGATGGCGGACGTCTCGTAAAACAGAAGGTTGTATTGTATCTGTCTCGCGTGTGT